>NW_027328742.1:21468927-21506427 GCF_048564905.1 Vicugna pacos | reverse complement strand
CCGCCGCCCACCGCCTCCCCCCCCCCGCCTCCCGCCGCCGCCCGCCGCCGCCCGCCTCCCTCCGCCGCCCGACGCCGCTGCCTCCCGCCACCTCCCGCCTCCCGCCGCCGCCTCCCGCCTCCCGCAGCCCGCCGCGCTCCTGCTCCTGTAGCGGGAACCGGGCCCTTGTTCGTTAACAGAGATGCCAGCAGCGTGCTGGGTGCCGCCGCCGCCGCCGCCCGCCTCCCGCCGCCTCCCGCCGCCGCCCCCCCCCGCCTCCCGCCGCCGCCCGCCGCCCGCCTCCCGCTGCCGCCGCCGCCCACCGCCTCCACCCCCCCGCCTCCCGCCGCCGCCCGCCTCCCTCCGCCGCCCGACGCCGCTGCCTCCCGCCACCTCCCGCCTCCCGCCGCCGCCTCCCGCCTCCCGCAGCCCGCCGCGCTCCCGCTCCTGTAGCGGGAACCGGGCCCTTGTTCGTTAACAGAGATGCCAGCAGCGTGCTGGGTGCCGCCGCCGCCGCCGCCGCCCGCCTCCCGCCGCCGCCCGCCGCCGCCGCCGCCGCCCACCGCCTCCCCCCCCCCGCCCGCCGCCGCCGCCGTCTCCTGCCGCCGCCCGCCGCCGCCGCCCGCCGCCGCTGCCTCCCGCCACCGCCCGCCTCCCTCCGCCGCCCGACGCCGCTGCCTCCCGCCACCTCCCGCCTCCCGCCGCCGCCTCCCGCCTCCCGCAGCCCGCCGCGCTCCCGCTCCGGTAGCGGGAACCGGGCCCTTGTTCGTTAACAGAGATGCCAGCAGCGTGCTGGGTGCCGCCGCCGCCGCCGCCCGCCTCCCGCCGCCTCCCGCCGCCGCCGCCGCCGCCGCCGCCCGCCGCCCCCCGCCCGCCGCTGCCGCTGCCGCTGCTTCGTGGAGCCGTTCGCGGGGCCTACCTTTTCGAAGAGTACCCATGCCCTCGATGGCTCCAACACCCCTTGTCTCTTGACTCCGCGTCCATGGGGCCCCAGGAGCCACTCCACGTTCGCGGAGAGGCCTGGAGGACACACAGCGCTCACCGCTCCGCTCCCCTTCGGCGTACATCCTCTCTGGAAGCCACTGGAACAAGGCAGGGCCCGCCCCAGGAAGGGGGCGTGGCCACGGCGCCCGCTCCAAGGACCCCGGGTCAGGCTGCCCTCCGCGCCGCCTGAAAAAACGCAGCCCCACTGTGATTGGATGAGGCAATGCACTATAATAAATGAATGAATAAAAGCTATATAAATATGAGGCACACATTAAAGAAGAGACATGTTTACCACCAAGAATTGTGGAGTATTTCTTTACAAGAACATTTCAAGGCACAAATAAAAATACTTCAGGAAATATATACTAAATCTTTTAATTCAAATAGTAGTATAGAATCCTTCTCAGAAAGATTATTGTACATTATATCTCTTATTTTACAATAATAGAAAATAAAATTAGTAATACAAATATTTAAAGCCAATCATCAGAATTAAATTAATATTTATTTATATAAACAATGTAAGTAAGTAAAAATCATCAATTCCATTTAATATAAAGTATATTTCTGGAATATAATTATTTTTAAATGAGAATTATCAATTTCAATTCAACCAAATATATATATTTGTATATACACACACACACACACACACACACACACAGATATATATATATCTGAATTATTATGCTGCATACCAGAAATGAACACATTATAAACTGACTATACTTCAACAAAACAATAAAATTTTTTTAAAAAGGAAGCCAAGTTCCTCCAGATACCCCATAGACACTTCAAAAGCCACTTGGTGAGGGCCAGATGCATCATTTAATCAGCCTGAAAATTCGTGGGAGGAGGAAACATTATTCTTATCTTAGAGACCAGGGAAGTTTCAGATTGTTTTGCATAAACTTTTAGGTTGGCAGAATGGGATGAGCAGACCCTGGGATTCCTACTCAGTCCTGAGTGTCCCCTATAATTCCATGGCTCTCCAGAACTCAGGCAGCATAACAGACTGATGGGGCCTGCTGGGTTCAGAAAGTCCACGCTTTTGCAATCTGTCTCTCCCTGCCTTTTTTTTTCAGGGAGTACTGATAACAAAGTCCTCTTGATGAGGGCAGAAGTCCCTGAAAACTAGAAGGCAGACACGGTCCAGTATTGCACAAGAATACTAAGCACAGCCCTTGGCTTATGACTCCATCTTTCCTGAGAACCCTAGTGGTTGAAAGAAAGTAAAAGGCACTCATTATCCACTTCTGTTGTAACAGTTTCATTTCGACTTTGACCTTGTTGGGCTGTCAGGCTTCCAGATGAGGGTTTTGTGACACTAAGATTAAGAAAGATCTCAGTTATTCAGCTATTCAGCTATTCAGCTATTTCACATCCTCCCAAGACAGTGGGAAGTTGTCTGCACAGACATTTTTTTCTCAAAGCTTCTCTGTACTCAACCATTATTTAATTAAACACCAGCCATGTGCCAGGATCTGCTGCTTCTCTGTTTGGCATATCTGCAGCCTGGTGGCCTCAGCTGCAATCTAAGGTTGACAGACATTGCAAGGCTCAGAAGATACTAGAAAGATGAGGACTTGGTTGGAAGGATGAGGGGACGAAGGGAGAGAAAAGCCTGCTACTCCAAGGTGGGGGTGGGGGAGGCTTAAAATTGCCCAAGAAGGGCTCAAGGAAAACGTGGCAGTGGAATTTGGAATCTGAACTGTTTGTCAGAATTGATAAGGATGTTCTTTTTCCTTTTCTTTCTTTCTTTTTCCCTCCCTTTTTATTAAAGTATAGTCAATTTGCAATGTTGCATCAATTTCTGGTGTACAGCATAATGTTTCAATCATCTGTATACATACATAGATTCATTTTCATATTCTTTTTCATTATAGGTTACTGCAAGATATTGTGCTATACAGAAGAAACTTGTTGTTTGTCTATTTTATATATAGTATTTAGTATCTGCAAATTTCAAACTCCCAATTTATCCAAGAGGTGAATATAGCTCAGTGGTAGAGTGCATGCTTAGCACACATGAGGTCCTGGGTTCAATCCCCAGTACCTCCATTAAAAAATTAATTAATTAATTAATTAATTAAAGATAAGGACATTCTTACCATGGAAATTTATCAGTGAAAAGTTGCTTGCCGTTAGGGGAGGAAGACATAAATATAGTGATGGATAGAATTTTGGAGAAAAACTTTATATTATTTATCTGGAAACATAAGAAACATCCACACAACATAGTTGTGGAAAAGACATTTTAAGAATGTCTATTCACTTTTTTTCAATCAGATCATTATCATAATGACTTGCTACATTGTTCAGTATGTGATGATGGTATAGTCCACCAGCTTATGAAAGTTTGTTGAGTGAATTCTTTGTGGACTAATGTACATAATGTAGACAAGTGTGTGGATCACAAAGAATGATAACAGTGAGTCATCTTGCTGGTGTAATGAGTTTCAGTGGTCCTTGCATGCTTACATATTTAGGAATCTAAAATCTCTTTCAAAGTATTGAATTGAAATTATACTAATATAAATAATGTATTCAATTTCTTAGCCATTATAATGTTAAGACAATAATACACCCAAGAAAATGCATTCAGATGTCTGGTGCAAGATCAAATCTTTTCGATATTTATCTCCCTTGTAGTTAAAATGTCTAAGTTGGGAATGACTGATCAATCAGATCAGGAGAGGACCTGTATAATATTGATAAATTATTTGTCACTGCAGCAAATGACTGGATCATAATAAGGAATAAAGTCCTCAGGGGTCCCTCTAATCTTTTTTTTTCTTTTGCTGCACATGGAATACATGGGGAAGGTGATGTGGAAAGAGAAGACAGCAGCCATCTCAGGAGACGAGAGATGGCACAGGAGCAACCTGAGATTACAAGAAACACAAATCAAGTGAGTAGCCTGATGTGAAGGAAATGTAGCATGACACTGGGAAGTCAGCAGGTTGTGCTCAGCAGTATGAAACTTTCCACTCGGTGCTTTCAGAACTTACCATGAAAAATTAAAGTGATATGAGGGTACTTTTAGTGTGGGTAATAGTCTCAGGAAAAATGTTTATTATTGAGACTGTTATGGAAGAAATAGAAACAAGACAGCCAGGAGAAAAGGGTTCTAACACCTTATTTGAATGGTTAAACAATGATTATTGAATCAAGGAGATTCTGAACATATGACCAATAATTAACTGCTAATAACTAAGATTCAGGTGCTATAATAACATGTACCATAAGATCATGTCAAAGTTTTCCTGAAACACTCTTAAATACTTAAATTTACTGAAATACTTCTATAGAAATGTCATCTGAGTCCCTGTAAATAATAAACAAAATATGACTAAAGTATTAATTTGATTTTTGATTTCCCTTAAAATCAATCTATAAAAATATTCTTTTGACCTTTCTTCACTGCTAGTGGTCTTGTAAATTTGCCTAATTCCTTTGGTTATTTTTAGAAATATTGAAACTGGACATAACCTCGCTCAGCATTGCACTTTCAGATATACTTGAAAGGACCCCAAATGTGGCACAAGAAGGGCCTCACAAGAATGTTCATTTTAGCATTTTCTATAATGGTGAAAAGCTGGAAATCACAAAAATGTCCAGCAATAGGAGAATTGATGAATATGTTGTTTTAGAGTCATATAATTGGAATAGTATATAGCAGTTAAATTAATAAATCAAAGCTACATAAATCATAAATATCTACTTAAGAAAAAAAGCAAGTTATATAATTGTGAATATGTATAATACTATTTATAGAACTTCAAAAATATGACCCAAAGAATATATACATGTTGATTCATACATGTATATGTTGTCTAGTATTAGAAAATATGCTTGGAAATGACAAATAGCAAGTTAAGGGAGTGTTTACCTCTTGGGAGGAAGAGGGAAATGGAATGGTGTTCATTAGGGGTTCATAAAAGAATTCAGTTTATCTCCAGAATTTTATTCAGTAAAAAATTTAATATGAGTATGGAAAAAATTTGAATTTGTAGGTGATATTTATTAAAATAATAGTAATGTTTAAACCTTTCTCTAGCTTACAATATTTCAAAATAAAAAATATTGCTTAAAAATTCCCTTCACCCAAAAATTCTGATCTGTTTCCAAACACCCAGTTCATTTCCCCATAAAATTATAGGCGCTAGGTAAAATACAGATACATTTATGTAAGAAATTCTAGGTTTCATAGAACTTGACTATTTCGTCAGTTAAATTTCTCTCTATGAAGACCACATTAAATTCTATACAAAAACTGTTCTTTGTGGCTGAAATTGAGGTATGATTACCTATTTTTTTGTATATCACATTCTCTTTGTTGATGATAGTAGATAATCCACAACAGGTAAATTTTGTAATAATAACTGTATGCAGTAAAAGTTTGGTGGGATATAATAGGTTGAATTTAAAATAATGATCTGTATCTACCTGGACGTTTATGCGTGTTGCCAACCAATGTTGTGTAAAGTAACCTAGAAAACAGTCTCAGGGTGGAAAGAGATCAACTTCTACTAAAAAAATGTTGAAGACACTACACAAATGGTAATTAAGGGAGTATGTTATCAATATGTAAAGATGAAAGGAATGACAAATCAGTAGACTTTTCTAACATTTAGAGATTCACTCATTAAGAACTTTTGTTAAAATCGAGAAAATATAGTTTTGTAATGTTTAAGGCACAAATTTGGAAAAAAGTAATCTTTATAGAATAAATTTAGTAGCTTAGTTCAAAAAGAATTATAAAATACAGAAACCATACTATCAGGCTTAAATAAAATTTGACACATCCAATTACAGTGATATGAAACATTTTAAGCCATAAATTGTATGTGATTATATTACTCCTCTTAATAAAAATTTTACCACAAGCTTTTTAATATAAGTTCCACCAAATTATTAATATAACTGAGACTTCATTCTGTACATCTGAATATCAGACATGAAAAGAAATTAATTTTTAACATTTAAGTGTATACTTAATTATTTAGTTTTTCATTTGGAATCAGGTGCCAGCAATTTTTGATCATCAACTTATAATTCAGTGTTGGAGGTACGTGTCATTTATTTAAGAAATACTGTGCTTCCTTTGCTTGTATTTCATGGATGGAGGAACTGAGATTTTCATCCCTACTGTGGCTCATATTTTGAAGTATGTAGATAGACACATATTTTAGTCCCAAGAGGTTTTTATAAATGCATTGTGATGATAAATGCCATTTCTATACTGGCAGTAGTCACTTCACCTCGAATCATAAAACAGAATGCAAATGGTTATTCAATGTGTAAAGAGGCATTGCCAAGAATAAGAAAAGTATATGTCTGGTGGTCATTAACATGAAGGTGACAATGCGTATAGACTAAATGCCATGCACACAACAAACCACAGGACAAAAATGTATAGAAGAAATTCTGCCATGAGGAAATAATGGCACTGGACATATCACCCCAATAGAAACAAACAGAAAACTGGGCAAAATGTAAGAAACAGCTCTTTTCAGACATTCAAAAACAGCATAAACCTGTGTTCATTAAGGAAAAATACACCTTAAATTCAAACACACAGTAAGTTAAGAGTGAAAGGATAGAAAAAAATGAAACCATGCAAATACAAGACATAAGAGAGCTGAATTGACTGTGTGAATATCAGACAAAATCAAATTTAGGGAAAAGGGTGTAATCAGGGATAAACAGACACATTTTATAAAAAATAAAAAGATTAATTTATATGTATGTTCATGTATGACTGAAGCATTATGCTGTACACCAGAAGTTGATGCAACATTGTAAACTAACTATAACTATACTTCAATTAAAAAATGTATATATGTAAAACATGACAATCCTAAAGAGTATGCATGGTAGAACCGCTTAAAAGTACTTGAGGTAAAACTGGACATACCTGAAAGGAGAAACAGACACTTCCCCAGTTAGAGTTGGAGGCTACAGCTCTCTTCTTTCTGTAATTGACAGAACAAGCAGAAAAAAAAAATCAGAAAGAATCTAGAAGATGTGGACATTATTACCTAACGTCATCTAATTGACATTGAGAAAACAGCCCATTCAGCAACGACAAAATACATGTCCTTTTCAAGTGTGCATGAAATATTCACCATAATAGCTATGTATGAGGCCATAAGACACACCACATTTAAAAGGGTGGAAGATTTTAAAAGGTGGAAATTATACCGAATGTGTTCTATGACACATAAGAGGAATACAAACTGGAAAGAATGGAGTAAAACTGTCTTTCTTTGCAGAAAACATAATACGAATACAGAAAATACTAAGAAATGTAAGTTTGAAATTTGCACCTCTTGGGGAGTGATGGAAATAGTAACTGTCTTGATTGTGGTGGTGGTTTCATTGGTGTATACATCTATCAAAATTCATCAAATTGTACATCTGAAGTATGTGTAGTTTACAGGAATCATAGACTACTTACTAGAACAAGTATTTCAGTTTAGCAAAATCACTGGAAGAAACAACAATATATCAAGTTCAACTGGGTTTTTATATTCTGGCAATGAAAATCTGGAAAATAAAACTTAAAATTATACTTATGATAACATCAAAATATTAAATTAGAGATATATATTATAAAAAGGTATATAAAAATTGCCAACACATTTGGAAATCAAGCATTTCAGTTCTGTAAACTTCATTAGTAAGATAAGAACTCAAGAGAGATTAGAAAATATTTTATCCTGAATAGTATTAAAAGCATAGCATATCAAAATTTGTGGGATATAGCTAAAAAAGTGCTTAGGATAAATTTGTAAATGCTTTATTAGAAGGGGGAAATGCCAATATCAATGTTCTAAGCTTCTATCTCAAGAAGTATAAAAGGAAAGCAAGTTAATCCTGCATAAATAAAAACATAAAACTTAAAATGACAAGAATGAAAAAAAATGAATGCCAAATTAGGTAAACAATTAGAGAAAATTAATGAAACCAAAAGCTAGCTCCACCCCCCTCCAAAAAAGCCTAAGTTTTACTATACGTAAATTTTAAAAATGAATAAAAATTTTGAATGCTTTGAATTGGTACTATGACAATGTTTTATAATAACATTGTATTTTATGAATCATCATACACATCCCATGGTGGACTTTCCACTTCTTTCCACCTTTCCACACTGCCCCATCATGGCACTACATTGTGTCATGACGTATTTGTAGATGGACTCAGCCCAGCCTGCTTATTTCCCATCACCTGCCCAGTTGGATTCAGGCAGATTTGCCAGAAAATGACAGCCAGGGATTCCATTACATTTTAAGATTTGAGTCAGAAAAGTCAGTGCTTCATTTACTAATAAAATATTTGTAAAGAATTTGTTGGATTACTAATGACAAAGTACTTTTGCGTATATGTACTGAATTCTCACTGTACTAGGAACAGGGTAAGGCAAGTCATATTATTCCCACTTTAAGGAAAAGAAAGTGAAACAAAAAATTAAGTGATTTATCCGAAGTCAGTAAGATAATAATAAGTAGAGGAGACTCAATATTGGTCTTTAATGCCAAGCCTTGTTCTCTTTCCACTTCAGTGATAAAATCCTAAAGAATTCTGATCATCCTGGTCAGGTCAATAAATCTTCACTAAGATTCAACCAAGTGCTCAGGACTGTGTAGCTATTGTAAGGGAAGCACAGAAAATATTCTCTACCCTCCAGAGTTTTAGAATGTAACTGGATATTTACACAAAAATAAGTGAGAAGATGGTAGTAAAGAACAGTCCATAAAAAGACAGGAAACCCAGAGGCGGTTTTTTATGCATTTGCTTATTTTTTTAACTTGGGAAATTGAACTGCTGCTATTCATGATAACATGAATGAATCTTGCAAATAAATAGAGTCAAAGAAGCCAGGCACATAAAAGTGTATTTTGTATGATTCCATTTATGAGATTCCAAACCAGGCAAAACCAATTAAGGGTGGTGGAAGTTATAAGAGTAGTTAACTTTGGGAAAATATTGACTAGAAGATGATGAGGGAGGCTTCTGTTTGCTGGTAATATTATACACCTGAACCAGAGTGGTGGTTATATGAGTGTATTCATTTGTAAACATTTCTTAAGGACTATGTTTAAGATTTGTGAACTTTACAAATCTTTTTTTTTTGGGGGGGAGGGGGGAGGTAATTAGTTTCATTTGTTTGTTTGTTTATTTAAATAGAGGTACTGGGGATTGAACCTAGGACCTCGTGCCTGCTAGGCATGCACTCTACCACTGAGCTATACCCTCTGCCCTAAACACCTGGTTTTTTAAATGAGTAATCTGATAAACCTGTGGGTAGACTGATTAAGAAAAAAATAATATATAAAGTCATCAGTACTAGGAATAAAAGAAGGGGTATCTCATAGTTCTAAAAGTCATTAAAGATAGTAAAGGAATAGATAATTTTTTTAAATTAGATAAAATGGACAAATTCCTGGAAAGAAAGAAATCCATAAATTACCATAACTGACAAGAAGAAACAGAAAAACTAGACTGCCCCAAATCTATTAAAGGAATTGAATTCATAACTTAAAAATCCCTCTCATAAAGCTAACTTCATGTTCAAATGGCCTCGGTGACAGAACGCCATCCAGCATTTAGGGAATAAATGATCTCAGTGTACACGGCTATTTCAGGAAATAAGAGGAAGCACCTTCTACCTCATTTTATGTGGTCAGCATTATCCTGACAACCAAACCAAAGAAAGATGTCACATGAAAGGAAAACTTTTCCCTCATAAACACAGAATCAAAACTCTTCACAAAATATTAGCAAAGCAATTCCAGCAAAACGCAAAGGTCTTAACACATTATGACCAAGTGAGATTTACCTTGGGAATGCAAGATTGGTTTAACATTCAAAAACTGTTAAAATAATACATGCTATTAATAAAATAATGAGGAAAAATCATATAATTTTCTCAATAGATGCAAGCCAAAGCATTTGAAAAAATTTAGCATCCATTTACAATAAACAAAAAAACTTCTTAGCATATCCCCAGTTTGATGAAGGGCATCTATGACAAATCTACAGCTAACACCAAACTTACTGATGAAAGGCTGAATGGTTTTGTCTACCCTTCAACCCGCTAACCATCAGGACTGGGAAGAAAGCCAAAACAATTCTGTTTTTACCACTTTTCTTCAACACTGTGCTTGAATGTTTAGTAAGTGGATGAAAAGAAGAAAAAAGCATTTTGGAAAGAAAAAAGTGTAACTGCCTTTATTTACAGTAGACATAATTGTGTACATGAAAAATTCTACAATATCTACAAAATAGCTACTATGCTACTTGAACAAATATTTGAGATTAGCAAAGTTGGCAAGACACAAGTTTAATATACAAGGACAATTGTGTTTTAACATAATAGCAATGAATTGGAGAATAAAATTATAAACAATACTACTTAAAATAATATCTAAAATTTAAAAAATTAAGTATAGACAGAATAAAATGTATATTAGACTTGTACACTAGAAACTATAAAACACTGCTGAGAGAAATTACATAAAGTCTAAATAACATGTAGAATGGACTGGAATGTTTAATGTTAAGATGTCAATTTTCTCCAAATTGATTTATCGATGTATTATGATGCTAATCGAAATAAAAGCATGATTAGAGATTTTCTTTTTTTAAAAAATAAACAAAAAATGCTTCTAAAATCCATATGGAAGTTCAAAGAACTCAGAAAGTCCGAAACAATTTTGAAAGGGAATAAAACGGGAGGATGCACACGACCTGATATTGAGACTTACAAAGTTACATCAATCAAAACAAGTGAGGTACTGGTATAAGTACCGACAACTGTATCAGTGGACTAGAATAGAGAGTCCAGAAACTGACCCACATATGTACGGTCAATTGATTTTTAACACGAGTAATTCAATGGAGTAAAGAATAATCTTCATCAAATGGTGTTGGAACAATCAGATATCCACCTTCAAAATATGATCCTTGACCCTTACCTCACTTCAAATACAAACATAACTGGAAATTGTTCACATACTTAACATTAAGTGCTAAAACAAAACGCATCTAAAAGAAAATACGGGAGAAAATACTGTAACACTGAGTTAGGTAAAGATTTTTTTAGAGAGGACAAAAAAAAGCACTAACTACAAAAGGAACACCCAATTGAACATTATATTAAAATCAATAACTTTTGCTCTTCGAAGACATCATTAACAAATGAAAAGTAAGTAGTAGGTTAGGAGAGAATCTTTTCAGTACAAATATCTGACAAAGCATGTGTATTCATAAAATATAAAAAATTTCTACAAATCAGTAATAAAAAGACAAAAACAATTTTAAAATGGGCAAAAGGTTTAAATAAACACTTCACAAAGGAAGCTACACAGATGATTAATTCATAGAAATATGCCTAACATTAATCAACAGGGAAGTGCAAATTTAAAGCAAAATTAGATACCATAGTATGTTCACATGAACATCTAAGAAAAATAGGGTGTTGAGAAAATGGAACTATTAGACTATGCTCTCAGGAATTTTCATTGGTTCCACCACTTTGGAAAATACTTCCACATTTTCTTATAAAGTTAAACACACACTTATAAGGTCCAACAATTTCACTACTAAGTAATTATTCAGGAAAAAGAAACACCTATGATTTCACAGAAACTTGGACTGAATATTCATAGCAGTATTATTCCTAATAGGAAATATTGTAAATAACATAAATGCCTATCAACACATGAACAGATAAACAAATGGTATTATATTCATACTAGGAATACCATTCAGCAATGGAAAGGAATGAACTAATGTTAATACACAATGTGAATAAATCTCAAAAACTTATTCTGAGCAACAGAAGCCAGACCTAAAACATACATATAATTCTTCTAGAAAAATAAATCTAATCTATAGTGACATAAATAGATTAGTTAATGGCTTGTCTGGGTCTAGAAGTGGGTCAGGGAGTGACTAACAATAAAAGCATGTGGGAACATTTTAGAAAGCTAGAAATACTCTAGTTTGTGTTGATGATCACCCAGCTGTACACATTTGTCAACACTCATAGAACTATACTCTTAAAATGATTACCCTTTATTATAGGTAAATTACACCTTAATAAAATTAATTTGAAATGTATAGGAGAAAATGAGACAATACAATATTTTGATTTAGATAGAAATAAAATTATATGATTTTAACACACAAGACAAATGAAAGATTCATTTCTAAATGATGTATTTTTTATTATTATTTATTTTCCAAAAGATAGTTGACTGCTTGTGGTTTGTAACTTTATTAAAGGGCATCAATAAACAATTTCCCTTTGATTTGTGTTTTAATCACACACCTCATAAATCTATGACCAGTAATTTTCAGAATGATTTTCTTTAGTAATTTTCAGCAGATTTCTAAGATATGAATCTGGTATATGACTAGGAATTATAGAGATCACTGTCTTATGAAAAATATATCCTACCACCTGAAAAATGAATCCAGCAGTGACAGGGCTGAAGTTGCCCTTGCTGAAGAAGGTGAGAAAAGGTGTTATGCTAAGTCGTTCCAGGGTTTTGGCTTTGTTTGCAATCTGCAAGGAATTGAGCAACCTTGCAAAATCGTGGTTATTTCCGGGAAATTAAAATAGACCTCTCACATAATATAATTCTGTTCACAGCCTTAGCTTTGTTCTAAAGCACAGTTAACTTTAGAAGAGCGCAAGAAGGGTATTGTTTTTAAAATATCTTTGAACCTGGGAACAAATCAGTGTGTCCAAAAGATAATTGTGCCAGGTTAGAGAAGTAATTGGTTTAAGAAATTAAGCAGTGAAACCCAACAGGGTTATCTTTCAAGCTAAAGCTCACCCTAACAATGGGCACAGAAAAATAAGGGTTCATTTGAACTGGGTCTTTATACTTATGATAACCATATCTGCATTAAGTGCGAGCAAGCTGGTCACTATGCTGGAGAAAAGGATAGAAAGCTTTGCTTCTGTAAATCAAATGTCATCAAACACAACAGAGTTTTATGAAGAATGGAAAAAAAAAGAATGGAAAAAAATAACAGAAAACCAAATATGATAAGAATCAAAGTTTAGGGGAATGGAGAGATAAAACAGAGGATATGTAGATGAGAAAAAAGAACCACCTCCATTACACTGGAGGACCTTGATGAGAGCAAACATTGCTTTAAAGCAGAGACTATGTGTCAGTCACTTATGTGTTTTGTGTAATTTAACAGTCATCATAATATGCTGCATAACAGGAACTCTTATAACATCATATCCATTGAACAGAAAATGGGAATAACCTACCCAAGGCCATATAACACATAAGTTATGAAACTGAGATATGAATCTTAACAGTACAGTTTCAAAGGCCATATGGTTACCATGAGATCTTCTTTTCTTATATCTTCCTACTCTTATCTTCCTGCACAATGGATACAGGGTCCTCTCAAAGTCCTCCTAGGGCAGCAGCACCTTCTGAACATCCAGAACCCAGCTGAGATGATGGACAGAGTCAGCATCAGAGTGAGGGGATGGGAGAGGAAACACAGCTCTAATGGAGGGACCTACAAGGCCCTTCTGACAAATGATGCCCATGACTCTTTTGGGCACCAGGGTCCAGCCGGGGAGTGTAAGTCAACCTGCTCCTACAGTCAGAAGAAAAAAATATACATCATAAGTCAATGATTTACTATGAGGACAATACAGAGGGTTATTGCTCTACACTAACTGTCTAAGGAGGGCATGTCACATACCTAAAAGGGAAAGCGAGCACAACCTTACTTAGACTCCTTTCAACCTCTTCTAACCATTACACTGACTTGTGTGGGAACAAGCACAGAGGTAGAAGGGGTCAAGGATGCAGCTGTGGGGATTGTGAAGATGAACAAGAAAATAAAGTCCTTGAAATCTAGAAGGAATTCTAATGTTATAGAAACTGATTTCTGTGTAATGGTTTATAAAAACGGATTAATGACCAGGAAAGAAAATATATCTCCTTAGGTCTATTGAAGAACATGTTCCCTTGGATACTAGCTTACTCCATCTAGACTATAATGACTAGAATATGATGACTTAAGCAAATATGCCTTTAAAAACCTAAGCCTATTAAGACAGGAGGCCAAGAGTCATAACAACAAACCACTTCAAATTTAGTGGAGTAAAACAAAAATATTTTTGTTTTAAGCTCATGCATTTTGCCAGTGCAAACTTTGGACAGTGCACAGCGAGACTGCTTGTCTCTGCTCCAATATGTCTGGGGGCCTTGGCTGGGGAGACAAAGATGACTGCGGAGGGCAGCTGTTGAAGGCATTGTCACTCACATGGAAGGGCTCAATGGCTGGGTGCAGTTAGAACTGTCACCTGCAATGCCTACACTAGAGCTTCCTTCACAGCATGGAAGCTTCAGCGTTGTCAAACCTCATTCATTGTGGTTCAGGGGTCAAAGAGAGACTGTACCTGCAAATAAAATCATGACCTTCTATTCAATTCAATTAAATCCCAAACAGTGAATGCTTAACAATGTTTAAAGTTTTCTGTAATATACCCATCTTCTCTGGTCTCAATTCCTGTGTTCTAGAAATCCTCAAGAACTGGTAGTGAGTATGGAGAATGTTTCTAAAACAGAAGTTATGGCAACAAAACCCTTGTCTTCAACCATATGGTGATGTTAATTATAAATGGAGAGATAGCATGTTGAATATTAAATCATATCTTTAGAAATTTAACTTCTAACATTGTTCCTGAGCAACATTGTATCTTGTCCGTGTTAGGTCCTCATTAAATGTTAGACTTCATTAAGTTTATTATTAAGTTGTATTACTTTTAATGTCAGCTGGCAAAATCTTAACCTTCATCAAAGCATAATTAAAGTGTCACTTATTTTGTGACATTCACTGCCCCTTCCCAGCAGACATAGCTTCACAAACATGGCTCTGCCTTTTGGGCTGGATAGCAAGCTCGTTACAAAGAATAAAAAGGTCTTATTTATCTTTTATTCCCAGGATAAAGTACAGAGCATAGAACATATTCAAATATCTCTAGCTTATAAACTCAGAAACAGAGAATAGAACAGTGATGGCCAGGGGCTGGGGGATGAGGAAAATGGGAAGATGTTGGTCAAAGGGCACAAACTTCCAGTTATAAGATGAATAAATTCTGAGGATTTAATGTAGAGAATGGTAAGTGTAGTTAACAATACTGTATTATGTACTTGAAAGTTGCTAAGAGTGTAGATCTGAAATGTTCTCATCACACATACTCAGGCAAAGTGGTAATTATGTGAGTGATGGAGGTGTTAACTAACCTCATCGTAGTAATCATTTCATAATATATACATGTATCAGATCATCATGTTGTATGCCTTAATCTTACACAAAGTTATATTTTAACTTTATTTCAATAAAGCTAGAAAAAAATAGGGAAAAAACCCCAAATATAACTGGCTTAAAGTGATTAACACAGTAAAAGATGGAAAAATAAAATAATTTACCAAATGAAGCCAGAAATTCTTGAAAAGCAGATTGAAAACAACCACAACAAAAACCTCCTTTTAAAAGGGTAGAGGCCAGTCTTTTTTCCTTCATGTTAAGTATAACAAATATTTGATAAATATTTGGGTTATGAGCCATACCAGGTTATGAAATCCATTAGTAAAATTGAGTACGTCTTGTAATACTACCAAAACTGTGGAAAGAGCTAACAATGACAACAAAAATGCAGGAAGGACATTTAACAGAAAAAGAAGTAGGGAAATCCATGGGGAAGTGAACCACATGGACCAAGTGTTGCTGCGGGCAGACCTGCTGTAACCTCTCCTAGGGGCCTGTCAGGCACCTAGGCACCACCTAGGACCTCCTGAATCAGGATCTGTATTTCAGCAAGACCTCAGGATGCATTAATGGTTAATGAGAAAGTCAGATAAATCTGAGGGGCTTTTTTTTTTTCAATTTCTCAGTTCCCCAAATGGTTTCCCAAATGTCTTAGACTACACAGGTTTTCAGACGGCAAAGATTTGGTTGCTGGCTTTTGATCAATTTTTTGTATTAGCACTGTTCAGTTTCGGTATCTGCTGAAGCAATCTGAAAGAATTTTCTTTATCACAACTAGTCAGCTGCAAAAAAGCTGTGGAGAGGTTTAGAAGTGCTATTTGCAATGGGCATAGAATAAATGTGGCTTGTTGCTTTTTGCCTGAAGACAGAAGTTGCTTGGAGGGAAATTCCCCAGCTGTAACAGAATGCCTCCATGATATACTTTAACCAATTTAGTTTTCAAAGTTTGGGACAAATCTTATTTCTTGTTATCAGTTATAGTTATATTTGTGAATTACATCAATGTTAATGAACATTAATTTGAATTTTAAAAGGATGCTTTTTCTTGTCTTAAAGAACAACTAAAACTGAAGCATCTCATTCTGCTTAGAAGAATGACTGACTTTCATTTTACCCTTTTTTATGTGCCATAAATACATACATCAAATAGATTTTTTTTCCCTGAGGCTTGCTTAAGGTCAAAAAGAAAAGAGAAAGGAAAAAGCTGTATTCCTCTCTCCTCTTTTTGATCTGATGAAAGCCCCGAAATGAAATTAATATTGATTTACCCTAAGCAAGGACAGATGTTTCAGGTGGGTATATATGTTTATAACAGGCCTATTATTGATAGATGGGAAATATGGGGACATCACTAGAAAGTGGAATTATGATTCAGTCATGAAAAGAAGAAAGCGGGATTTCCATTTTGTAAGGCTTCAGGCCATAACGAGACCAATCTGGTTTTCTCAGCAATAATTCAGACAGCCTAAACAGTCAGAATGACAATTGGAATCACATATCTGACTTTGTATTTGCACAGTCCAGGTATTGTGTGTATCTGCAGCCATCTGTGGTAGACAGAATAATGGCCCCCGAAGTCCATGTCCTAATTCTGGGAGCTGTGACTATTTTAGGTTACACAGCAAAGGGCAATGGAGGTTGCAATAGGAATGTAAATTGCTAATAAACTGGTCTTACATAAGGAGATTACCCTGCATTATCTGGGTGGGCGCAAGACCACAACGAAGACCCTTAGAAGTGGGAGGGGCAGGCAGAGGTGAGAACCAGAGAGACAGCAGAAGGAAAAGAACTCTGCTGACATTGCTGGCTTTGAAGATGGAGGAAGGGGGCCGTGAGCCAGGAATGTGGGCCACCGCTTGAAACTGCGAAGGGCAAGAAGGATTCTCCTAGAGCCTCCAGAAAGAGATACACCCGCCGATGCTTTGATCATAGCCCTGTGAGATTGGGTGGAGCTTCTGATATTCAGGATTAGGAGATAAAAACATTTGTGGTGTTTAAGCTACTAAGTTTGTGGCATTGTCACAGCAGTAATTTAAAACAAATACACCCTCTTACCATGATTCCTACTCCCACCTGCAACTACAGAATAATAACACTACAACCACAGAATAGTCATGGCTACCACATAGCATACGTTGAACCCCTGCTTGCTATGTGCTAGGAACTTAAAATTTATTATTTTATTTCTTACAAACCTCTGTCCCCCCAAAATCCTAAATTTATGAATGAAGAAATTAAGCCTTATAGAAAATAACTTGTCATCAAGTCACGTTTGAGCAAAGATTTGAATATAGATATTTCTAACTTATTTCAAAGTCTGAACACTTTCTAGTAAACCCACTGTCCCTTGGTAAAGTGTAAACATTAGATGAATTACTCTAATAACTGAATCATCACTAAATGAGAACTAAACTCAAGAGCTGTGTAGCTATGTGTTATTATCCAGAAACAATCCCTAAATTTCAGTAATTAAATGCATTTGTTGTCATAGGACACAGTGACAAAAATCTGTAGCTGGAAATTGAATCAATATGTAGTTGTCCTTTGAAGGCTAGATTTGAAGGCTATACTTACGCTCTGAACACATAAATTATTTGTGTGCTGACCCCAACAATTACTTCATGGTTATAACAAATAATTGGAACGGTCAAATTTATGGCTCATATACTATTTTGTATTGTTACATGTACTTCTTTCACAAGAAAGAGAGACATTCTTTCCCAGTTAAAAGGGAATGAATATATCTCCTTGGGAGCGATCTACTACTGCGGTTCTGTTAGAATAATCATAAGCCACTGTTATCTTCTTTACCAGCGCAGTATCCTCTCAAGCACCATTTTCTCTGCAATAGTAGGAAAGTGTTTCCTAGAGCTCTTCTCTCTTCTGGTGGCTTTATTCTCTGGTCAACCTGCAAACCTTGCTTTACCACTTGTGATGATGCTGTGTTTACCCTCACACTTTCTTGCCCACTTGCCGGGAGAGAGACCAGCGGAGCCTTTATTTCTGCTGAAAGCAGTACAGATAGCCATGATTAAGAGTCAAGAATTCATGTTTCCAACAGCATCACTAGTTCGTGGCAGCTGACTCTGTTGCCCGGCAGGCAATTTTAGTGCCATCTTATCAGGTATGCGATTTCCACTTGATATGTCATTTGGATCCTGGCCTCTCGCTTCTTTAGCTGTCAGACTGTGGGCCTCCCAGAGCAGCAGACTGCTCGGATGCTAGAGGGAAAGGGCTGACTCCCATTCTTCAACAGACCGTTAAAGAAGGAGTTCCATCTGGTGGACTCTGCAGCCTTCTATGTCCCCTTTGGAGCAGGATGGGAGAACATTATAGTGGTGGCAAAATTAACGAGGATGTAGTGAGGTGAACAAGTCTTTCTGTGATAATTCAGAACTAACTAGAAATATTTTCTTTTGCTTCAGAAATACTACTTTAGAGTGAACTGAAATTTAAATTAAAATAAATTCTTAATTTTGAATATATAGGCTTAAAGAATATGTTTGGGGCAGCCAAATTTTTCCTACATTTGAGGCTAAAAGAGAAATGTTTTATAAATTATTTTCTCAATATCTTTAATTCAAAGACTCCCTTTTTACTAGAGTCTAGAAGGTTACCTTTTATTATTCAAATGTAAATGTTTCATGAATGGGATATATTTAAAAATATAAACAAATTTTAAAAAATATTTCTGTGAGACTCAGGGAAGGGCTGAAATTTTTGTGTTAATATTGAATCCAAGAAATTAGACCGATTCTCTGTGCCATGTAAATACCAAAGTAATTATGTCCCATGATGTTTATGTAGGTACGATAATACCCAAATCCTTCTTTTCACAAGATGTTAACTCTATTTGAAAAATATCAAGATACTTTGGAAGACACACAAATTCTTCTAGTCACCGCTGCTCAAATCTATATTTACAAATGAAGAACAAACCTATTAGGTTACTGAATACTCACGTCTCAAATTTACTGAGAGTAATTTGTTAGAGAGGAACAGCTAAATCATATTTTAACACTGACTTTACCTGTGTTACAGAAATGTGCTTTCCAATTGGCTCACCAAATCAGAATCTAATCTCTCAAAGCATAGGTCTCACTCTGATATTTTCCATTTGAAATGGTTTCCTTGCTTAAGGAGTCAAGGAGAAAAACACAACTAAAACAATGTCTGTTCTGCTGCTCACCCATAAACACGTCCACATCTCCCAGGCCCAAATACTTCTGAACCAGATAACAAACCCCCAGAGCTGTGTGCTGGTTTTTTTCCACATTCTGCTTGGAAATCGTCACTTCATCACCGCTTGGGAATTCTCCACCATTAGGTCCTCTGCCTTGTTTTCAAACTGGGAACCATCATTTTGCCTGGCCTGGTTTGAAATCTGATTGCCTACCAGCTTCCAATCTGGTACCCTCTGGCGTGCCGTACTGACATTTGGCTCTCACAGTTTCATGCTGCTAAACTCCAAGTTTTGATGTCCTGTGTGCTGCCCAAACCCCCGAGGGCACTCTATATCCAGACCCCTCATGTCTGGTGAGAAGAAATCACGTATTGAAAACTCGTCTTGATGTTTTCATTTGCCTTAATGACTTTGCGAGTGAGTAAATTGGAAAATAATGTTCCTAAAGCACTGTTGCTAGGAAGATGGTTAATGGTGTAGCACAGAAAATATCTCAAGAGAGAGTCTATGCTCAGGTTGGGCCCCAAAGTGTAAGCGGTTCTTTCTGCCAAAGACATCAGAATAAAACACCACTATTCCCAGGGGTGGCGAGAAGGCAGATTGTTGTCAGGACACCTGTGCACAAAGAGGGCTCAGATTCGAAAAGGGGAGAGCCAGCCTTGGCAACAACAAGGCAGGCAGACAGCAGATACTTCTGCACACCTGAAAGGAGGACATAATTAGTGAGACTGAAGGTCTTGAAATGCAGACTAAGAACTAGTGATGAGAGCATTAAAACAAAGAATTGCCGATCAAGGAGTGGGAGGTTTGAGACAACCAAGAAGTCTATACAGTTTCGGGAAGAGGGAAAAATTGGATGTGGATTCTTTTATCCAAATAAGTTAAAGTCTGCTATCATTTCTCTAATAAAGTATCACCAAGTTTCATACCAGAATTCCACAGTTCATGCACCATGGGCTTTGTACGTAATTATGCTGAAATTCCCTGTGTAGCGAAAGATAGAACTGACGCTCTCGATTGTTGGATTCAGTCATTCTTCACCAATCCTTGTCCTGCCACCATGGAGTTGTAGTTCCTGTGATATTACACAGTGGTGTCGGCCTCAGTTCCTTCGAGGGGATCACCGAGCAGATTCCAGCGCTCACTTGTGGAGCAGGGGGAGACCAGCACACGTGAGCAAACCAACACAGACCAGCGACCTTCCTCAGGGAAAGCTGCCTTTAAAAGAGTTGTCTTTGTGTCTAGAGTACACTGAGGAGGGAAGGAGCCTGCTTTTCTGCTCTCAACATAGCACCATCTTTACACAACAGTAACCATGCAAACCCAGGAGGATGGAAACACGGGATGGTAGCTTCACATATTCTTTGCAGTAGCCCAGCGTGGTTAGTGGGAGCTTGGACTTTGGAGGGAGGCTGCCTGGGTTGCAATCCTGGCCTTGCTTGATTCCATTTTTTCATTAGCGAGGATAACTTACATCTCGTTTGGTTGTAGATGTTCGTCTGTTTTTTTCTACAGGGATATTGGAAAGATTCAAAAACGACCACTCCATAGCTACCGTTTTTTTCAGAATCCCCTTTGCTTATTTTTGAAAAAGAGAAGTTATCTTTATGATATATGTTCTTTCTTGCCTAAAAGAACATACCATGTTGATTATTTTAAGGAAATTTGGGTAGGGGTGGTTAAGTTTGGTAAGCAGGCTGGGCCACACAGTATCCAGGCTCACATTTAAGCAGACATACCATGGCTCAGTCTCTCCTAATACTGAGGCAAGAGAGTGCGTCATGAACTTCTAATTTCTTTATTCTCTTTTGCCTTGGAAGGAATTTAAACTGAATACAAAAGAGTTTTGTTGAGCCACCATTTTACAGCATATTTTAAGTTTAGATTTCTGTTTACAAGTATATTGTAATGAATATATTATAACAGATACACTATAATCTATGAACATGCATTATTAGGATGAAAATGTCCCTCACATATTCTTGTCTTTGGAATAATAGCAGCCAAATAAAAGGCAAAAACAAAGTTTCACCTGCAAGGAAATAAGGACAATTATGAGTTTGCAATAACGGAGAAAGTCTAAGACAGATACTGCTGTTGGAAAAGCTTCTAAAATAGACCTCCAGCAGCATAAATCCCCCGTAAACGATCACGTATTATCAAGACTGTGGAGATTTAGGTTTGTCTCTTCTTAGTTTTGTCTGTCACTGAAGTAGTAACAGAGGTAATTTTCTACTGAATTAAAATAAGCTGTGGCAGTTCTTCACGGATCATAGTACACTTCAATAATAAGGCCTATTATTGTTAACAGGGGGAGAGTGATTCCACCAGATGACAAGCCGGATATACCCCTTGGTGCTCATCTACAGTGGTTAAACGGGATTTAGTGAATTGTTAACAAACTGGGGTAATTTGTATAAATGCATTTTATTGCCACTTTTGAGATAAAAAATCTCTATAAATTGAATTTCTAATATTTTAATCTCCTTTAATTCAAATATTATTATTGTGCCAGTAGTTAACTTAAGAACAAATGGGCAAGGTTGAAATGAGGTAGCTTTTGATGACTAGGGGAGAAACTACCAATGACTCGCGCTACACTGCGATGGAACGCCGTACTGAAAGATCGAGCGAGCTTCCTTGAAAGCCGTGCTAAGAAACAGCATTCATGCATCTGATAGAGGCTTGAACACGTTGCCTTTAATATTACACGTGATTCTCGAATGCTGTCATTTCAGGGTCATGTCTGAATCCATATCAAGATAGTGTGTGTAGGACAGTGCAACATACTCTATCGATATTATTATAATTGCAAAGTTTTTACCTTTTTCCATAGAAGTTGTACATGTAGAGGAAGACCTTCACATGGTTAAAAAGGATCAATCAGTAAAGAGAGTATTAAGCAAAAATAAAATGTTCCTTATCCTCATTCCCATCTCCTACATGTAGTCAGATTTAACTATCACTTTTTAATATTTTTAGTTAACCAAAATCAAAATAATATGCTCATGTCTAAAGTCTTTCTTTATTAAATTTAAACACTATCTATTGCTTTCCTGCCAATAAAAAATAATGAATTCACCATTACCTGTCCTCTGCTCCCAATCTTCCATGTAAGTTGCTACAATTTAGTTCATCTGCTACCATCTCTTCTTGTTCTAACCTCTAGTTAGTGTTCCACCAATTTTAAACAAAGTTTACTCTCCACTTTTACACTTGAATAGACACTTTAACTTCCCTCTTTTTACCTGTATGCTATCAAAGTTTATAGTATTTATACTTTGTTACTGTAATTAATTCTTCAGTACTTTGCCTATAGATTCTAAAAATTGAAAATCGATAAACTGTGCTTTCGATTTGGTGATTATTTACATATCACACAGTGCAACAAGCAGAGTGATTGCACTTGAAGAGAAAATTATGCTGTCCTATGTGCCATTTGAAGAAGAATGTTGTAAGTTTCAAAGTCAGATGGGTTTATTTTATCTTCACAGTTGCTCAAAAGAATGCCTGATTTGGGAGATCCAAGTTCCCTAATACTCATTGTAATTAACAATATATTTCTTTCTTCTGGGAAGCAAGTTAGATTGGAACTGGAAAACATATATATTTTAATATGTCACTGTAGGATCTGTTTGTTCTCCTTCCAGAAGAAACATTACGCATTTTGTAATGAGAAGCAAGAAGATAAAAAGTATGCTAAATTCATGTAAAACATCTTATTCTATCTAAATATTATGTTTGTGTTCTCCTTTAGTTTTCTATTAAAGAATAGAGAGGGATCTGCACAGTCTCAGATGAGGTCATGGAGCTGTGATTTGGTATCATCACGGCTCATAATTTATTCTCTAGGGATTAACAAGAGGGTGCGATAATGTCTCCATTTTAACAGAGTTCCCTGTTGAGGGTACAAAGCTTTGTGACAAGCTGAACAAAAGCTTCTAGGTGTCTCTTTAAGACCAAATAAACCATACGACTTGGTAATTTCTCTTTAGACAATAAAGAGTCAAACACTAATAGCACCATAACCTCGCTTGGTGTTTGTGGCTGAAACTATCATGTCCATTTTTATCATGTGCCCCTCCACTTGGTTGGCCATGGAATTGAGTGGAACGTGGATAGGAGTGATGGAAGCCACCCCTCAGACAGGCCCCTAAAATGTCCTGCACATTCTATTTCCCCGTCAGTCATCTGAAAAATCAAGAACGATGACACTTGATAACCACACATGGAAAGAGCATGGTTCTCTGGGTCACTCCTTGCAGGAAAGCACATAGAAGGGTAGCTTCATAAAAAAATTCATCTGTGGTAAAATCAATCAAGACATAAGCTTTCATTAGGTTAAAAGTCATGAGACTCGAGGGTTGATTTCGGTGGGATAAGTTGGCCTTTTATGACTTTCATATGATTGTTTTATGAAGAAATTATGGTACACTTGACTGGTCTCTGTTCTTGGTGTTTTGAAACTTCTACCATGTTTATTAAAAAAAAGGGAAGTAAAAGCATAGCTCAGAAAGGTTAGTTGTATCCAACTTTAACACCAATTTCATTTCACGTTCTGACTAAGATTTCTTGTGAGGGTATTTTTCTAGAGTCTTTAAAAGTTTTTTGTTGAAATATATTATGATTTTTTGTCATACTGCTAAGATAATCCATCTTAATCACAAAGTTTATTTAATAAAATTTATTTTCTGAAGACATACTTCTCCGAGTCTTTGGTTATAACTTGTGGCATTTCACTATGAGACAAATCTTTTAAGCTTTTCTTTATTTGCTGCATAGCTGTCATTCCAAGTCCTTTTTCCCAAAGGTTAGATCCATACCGTCCTTATATACCATGTTTTCTTCTTTTTGTATTCCTTTTGCATTTTTCCAGATAATACCCCTTAGTAATTAAAAATATATGTATATTCAAAAGATATAAACTTTTTGATTCCCATATTTCTAAAATTATCTTCAATTTTTCTTCACAAATTATGAAGGACTGGCAAAGGTGCATTATAGGTTTAAAATAATTTCTGTCAAATCTTTGACAGCACTGTTCTTCTGACTTCTAGAAGTCACTGTTGCTAATAACTTGTCTATTATATTCTAAGTTTCCTTCCTTTGGAGGTAAACTGTTTTTGTTCTCTGGAAGCTTTTCAGACCTCTTTAGTGTTAGTATTCTATAATTGCCTAATGATGTGTCTAGTGTTGGGTAATTACAAGTTTATTTTGCTTGGCACTTGGTAGATTCTTTTGATTGAAACTTCCTTTCATCATCTCTGGAAAATTCTCTTCCATTTTTCTTGGATCATTTCCTTTCCTCCATTTTCTCAGTCCCCATCAAAGTCCCACCACCCTCCAGAACACCGCCTAGATATATGATTAATTTCCGGGTTTGATGCTTCATATCTCATTTTCTTTTCTGTAGATTCATGTTATTAACTATGATACAGTATTGCCTCCTAAATATATATATATATATATATATATATATATATATATATGGACATTCCTGCCTTTCTCATCTCTAAACAATTCAGAATCATGGAGATTTACCCTGTCTTTTTAAGTATGCATTAAAATATATAAAATTACTAACTTTATGGCTATTTAACATGAATTTAAAGTAATTCATAAATAACTTTTCAAAAAGGTCAAACTAAATCGATTTTAGATTTTACCCTTTCATCTATTTTTACCATATTTTAATTTTTTCCTCTAATACTCAGACTTTACATTCTGGGGTAAAAAGCATAAGGGGTATTTATGCCTGGGGAGAAGGGTGCTCACGTTACTGGATCGTAAATCAGAACTTTCTGAAGCAACACCGACTCTCTCAATCAGTTGATGCTTTGGATGCATCATATGGTGAAGATCTGGAAGAAAATTGATACTTAGATCTTACTTTTTCTTCCTGGAATCTCCCATTGATTCTGGATTCTTAATATATGCTCTCAATATACAGAGATTTCTAAGTGAGAATTTTTCCCACCTCCATAATTATGCCTCTGAGATGAGGTATCTTCCAGGTACCATTGTTCAGTCTTGATACATACCTGCATATGTTGTTTTTTGCATTTATGCCTTACATCTAAATAATGTTTCTTATTACCTTTGTATTTCTGCATTTTCCCATAGGGTCTAGTTTCAAACATATGCACGTGTGTCTATATGTATATATGAGTGTATATATTTATATATATATATATAAAACTTTGGGTGACTATAGAAGGAGGAACTCTTCCATGGTCTTCAGTGCTAACGTGGTAAACTTTCGTTACATAGTGTGGTTTCAGGCTTACTGTGTGCCATTAGGCTTTGTGACTTGCGAACTGCTGTTTATTTCTTTTATTGATTTCTGTAGCATCCTCCTCTCCATTCTTTCTCACTTCCTGTAACATCTCTTTGGATCTGGAGAGCACCTGTCTGCCATCTGATTTCAGTTGAGCCAGTTTCTTGGCTTACTCCCTCTTTAACACTGATGACAGTTTTAGTCTCCAACGTTTTCTCTTATCTGCACTGCCACACTTGCATTTCTACACTAGGTGTCATTAAAGCAAAATGTCCTAAAATTTTACATTTACATTTTGACATAGACAGCTACAGTTATACAAAGTAATCTCTCATATCTCCATTGGGCCATATGAATGCTATCTTATAAGAGCAAAAAAGGATTTTCTTTCTAAGACTCCTGTTGGTGTTGACATTGCATATGGCCAGCAAGAACTAGTCAGCATTGTGGTGTAAGCAAGACATTTACACAGCAACTAGGAAACAGAAAAGCATTGGTATCTGAGGCTTGTCCTTTGCGGGGTGTTCAGTGGGGGCTGTGCTTTCAAATACCTTCCTTCTCTGATTGGTTGGGGTTATGATGGTAGGTAGATGAATCTTCAATAAATATTTGAAACTGATTAGCTGACTAAGAGCATAATTTATGTTATTTCAAGCCCATATTTTAAGCTCATCTTATGATGAATTTCTACTTTGGGCTTCTGTAAGATAAAATATAGAAGCATTAAGTAGAAAATAAAAGATGACATCATTTTCATCAGCTTGTGCTTAAATAGAAATCCTATCCAGGTCAAGTTCCTCAGGTTCACAGGCGATGGAAGCACTTGTTTATTTAAAATAGTGCAAATAATATGCAAAATTTGGGGGAAAAACAGACTGTAAAACACTCATAATTTGAAATATTCTTTTCACTAATAGCAGAGATTTAATAATAAGAGTCCATGATTTTGTAAAGTAAGAACTATTTAGTACTTATTAGGTACAAAATACACCTATAACAGCCCTAGAAAAAAGAAACCCCAAAGACTCTTATTTACATGCATTATAGATGAGAATATAAAACCTGTCTATAAATCAGGTTTTGAATTTTCCTTTAATTGTGCTTTTCAAAGTAGATAATTAAATTGCTATGTCTTTGGGAAAAGGTCAGCTTGTTGGGATAGCAGAGATTAATCTCTCTAGGGCATTTGCTCTTAATAACCGTGAATCGTTGTTTCATAAGCTTGAAGGCTTGGCAAGACTCCATCCAGCCTAAAATACTTTGAAAATGACAGAAATTCACTAAGAAACACTTTAATAGTTTTACTAAATCACCAATTAACCTGAATAAGTACCTTTGTGTTCTCATCTACCAGTTCACCTACACTATGATCAGATATCAAAGAAAATGAGCATATGAAGCCTCCTGGGGTCTTCAGGGTTCATTCCTGTGTTTGGTTTGGTGTTTGTGCCCTGAGCTAGATGTAGAGGGCGAAAGATATGAACTCAGGTTCAGACAGAATAAAACCTCTCATTCTATAAATTGTTACTGAGTACCTGCCATCTGATTTTGCATTTTTATTGTAATTCCCATGCTGTGCCTTTATACAAATTACTAAGAGTAATTTCTAGCATAACTTTTAAGAGAATCCTAAAAGAATCTTTCTAAGATATAATGACAAAATCTATGTCTATACAAGCAAAATTAAAATCCTTTGTTGAGAATGTTAGTCCTTCTAATGAGAAGCAAGCAAACAAACCAAAAAACCCAGTAATCTGATCCTGAATTATCTAATGTGAATATTCTCATGTTGATGGGATTATCCTACATCCCATTCATAAAGCCTAAAAGTAAAAGAACAAATTGATGTTAAATTATAAATGAAATATGTTGTTTTCTAGAACATAACTATCAGAGACATAAATATAATTCATGCATCATTTTCAAGTTGTGAGCCTAAATTTTGCTAAATTCTATCAACAAACACTTAAATTACCAGTAGCAGATCTAGATCCCATTGGGAAAACTTTATTTTTTCATATGATACTTACTAGTGTATGTTCGATAATTATTTTGCAAAAGCTTATTTAATGCAACTGGGATCACCACTGCTTAAAATAAGGACACTTCTAAAGTGAACACCTATTTCTAGATTATCCCTCCCGGTCATTAGGCAGCTTGTGCTTTCTAATAACATTCTCTGACTTCTCTGGGGTATAAAAGATTTTCCGTTTCTTCATATTTGTAGGAATGAATCTTCCCCTCATCCTAATGCCTTCAATATGTGTGTTGGCATCAACAACTTGGACTCCTAAGGGAAGTGTTTAATACCCTGTAATGGCAGCATTTAAGGGGAAGTGGCAAAAATGGGGACTATTTTCTAGGAGAAAAATCACAGTTTTTATTAGTCTTAACTAACAAGGTTCATAACAACAACAAAAATATACTTGTAATTGCTTTTTTTCCCTGGCTTAGTAAGGGCTTCTTTCTTGGGACACTCAGATTACATTTTAACCTTAAAAATTATTTTGTTAATTGATGTTGATTTAATCATCTTTCCCTGCGAGCATTAATTGTTGAGCACTTTGTGTTACCAAAGTTCAAAATGAAGAGATAACTCTTGTTGTCACTTGATTATATCAACCTGGAGATACTTACAATTTAGTAAATTGTTGCCTAGAACATCTGTCTTGAACCATCAAAGTATCCATGGGACAAAGTATAAACTCGTATTTTTCTTATCAACACTAGTTTGGTTTATGCCCTTTTAATATTTACTATATTTTATTATTATTAATAAGCCCTTTCTTTTATCAATTGGTAACAGAAGGATTTTTTTAAGTTGACATTTATTACTTTTACAAACTGATTTCTTAGTCAATTGCCTGATTTTTAAAAAATATTTCAAATAAACATGAAAGCAATTTCACCATAAATATATGAAACTAACTGACAGAAGTTGTAGCTATAAATAAATTGCCAAATCATATTTTTTTACCTGTTTATCAGATCCTAGCACTGCTGACTAATATTTTCATAGTCTTCTCTTAGTATATGTGTCTTTCTACAATTAGTAAAAGACATTCATTCTGCATTTCACATTTAGTAACACTGCTGCCCCAAAAGGGGAAGGGAAAAGACCTAAGTTTTTGTCTTACCCAAAAGAGAAGAATTCAGATGGGAGATGGAAGCATTGTGTAGCGAAAGATTTTAAAGGTTTTATTTAGCAAAGGGAAAGTACACCTCCAAGAACGGGGGGCAGGCTGGTCCAAGGGCGGAGAGCAATGGTCTCCGTCTCCCCCTTCTCTTATACCCTGGCTTAGAGGTGGTCTCTTGATTGACTGACAGCTCTTGCCCCGGGAGTGCTTAGTCATGCTCGTCCCCTTTTGCACATGTCCTTACCCATGATGCACACAGAAAAATCCAAGGGGGGCCTAAACCACAATGCTAATTATATTACAATAAGCATTGGGTCATTTTTGGTTAGGTCCTTGTCGCTACCACACAGTTGCAGCTGCTGGGTTCTAACGGGTCTCCTGCTGGCACTCATTTAGAGGCAGTAAAGCCCCACTGTGCTGAAGGCAGGCATACGGCCATCTTCCGGATCATCCTACCTCTCCTCCACCTTATCTGCCGGTGCACCCACTTATCTTAGGTGTTGAAACTACCAAACAACACCTCCCAAAATTTATATGTGCATCAAAAGAAGTATTCCTAAAGTAAAATAATCATAATTTCCATTAAACTTACAAATCATGTGTCATAATGTAATACAAATATTACATGTGTATCAACATGTACAAAAGAATTCCAACTTTTGAGAAGATTTTGTACATTTTAGGATTTTATGATTATCTATATAAAATGTATTTGCCTTTAATGTTAAGAATAATTTTAAAGAACTTATTTCTGTCTACTATTTGTTTAATTAAGTGAACAGTTACATTCATTCTAGTCTACAATTTCTAATAATATAGTAAAAAAAATGACTACATCCCAAAGCTGTTTGGATCTGAAATTCATTTTATTTCTCTGCTAGATCATTTAAGACTAAATTCCTTTGTATCACCATGTTTCAGATCATTTGTTCCGTTTACCACTAATAAACTCTTTAACCTAAAAAGTTGTTTAAATTGTGTTTTCCTGTGATGATAAATATCTGCAAAATCATTTGTTCATTGTTATGTCCAAAATTCAGTCATTAGCACTGAGGTAATCACTCTACTTTTAATTATGCTGCCTGCAAAGGCTTACAACAGCTTCAGTTCTGAACAGACCATTCCTTAAAGCAATTCACCTCAAACTATTAAACTAAGAAATTAATGGCTCTGTCGACCGTGGCTCTTTCCAGCCGATTACTTGAATAAGATAAAGTTTTGTGTAAAGCACATTCTTTTTCCTTTGTCCTTGCTTTGCAATTTATCATGAAGTTTGATGACCTTCCTCCAACTCATCATTCTAATCAAACTTTCCCACTTGTACTAACCACTTCCTGTGGTGTGCATTTTAGTCATTGATTCTGTGTGTGTGTGTGTGTGTGTGTGTGCGCGCGCACGTGCGTGCTGTGAATCTGTTTAGGGCAGAGAGGTTGTTACATGAAGAATAGTGTCTTAAGGAGTCATACAACAACACGAAAGAGTATAGATATTAGTGAAGGAAAAATAAACCAGTTTCTCCCCTGGATTTTAGCTTTGTCTTTCTGACCAACAAGTTACTGAGCTGCCTGATGCAACCCATAAGAACTTACTTTTAGAAAGGAATTTGATCAATTCATTCACACTGAGATATACAGGATGAAAGGCTCAAATGTTGCTAAGGGAAAGGGCTTTCATGATGTTTTCAAAGAAATACCACTATAATTATATAATATATTATATACACTTTTTTCTCTTCATTTAAAATATATATAAAATTTTGTTTAAAAATATAAATTTACATTATATGATTTATATACAAGGGACAACTATGGCAGAAAGAATGGAGGGGATGAGGTAAGTGGGCTTACACGGCTGTGAGTTTTTAAAACTTTACGTGAAGCGGTCCAATTTTAACACTGAGTAGACTGAGATGTTAAAGGTACACACTGCAACTCCTAGAGCAACCACCAAGATAGTACAGGGAAGGTTAGCTAAAATCAAATAGTTAAATAAAATGGAATTCTGAAAAATGCAATTAACACAAATTTTGGATGAAATCAACAAATTATTTGCAGAATCAACATACCAACTTTACACAAGATTAGTAGAAAACTGTAATATTTGTATGTATATTAAAGAAATTAAGTTTATTATAAAAAATTTGTTCACAAAGAAAACTGCAGCCCCAGATGGATTCACTGGTAAATTCTAGCAACCATTTGAGGGAAATATAATACCATCTCACACAAACTGTTTCAGAAAATTAAGTAGGAAATACTTTCAATTTGTTTAATAAGACATTAACTTCCCTGATAACAAAGTTACACAAAGTCATTACAAGGAAAGGAACTACAGACAAATAACTCTCATGAACTTAGATGCAAATATTCTCTACAAAATATTTGCAAATAAAATTCAGCAATACATATCAAATCAGTATAATGACCAAGAGGGTGATAGTACCAGGAATGTTAAGTTGGTTTAACATTTTAAAAAGTTAATGGAGAACTAGAACCCATTTCTCTCTTATCACCTCCAACTTTCATGTCATGGGTAACTTGTGGGAGAAGCTGGCAGTATTCACCCAGGGTTGTGTATGCACTTGGCCCAGAATTCAGAGAAGCTGAAAGAGGAGACAGTCTGAGAACCGGAGGAGCTATATGCCCCACTGCTGCCCTACACTCACAAAGTGAGACAGTAGATTTTTCAAAAAGTCATTGTAACTTACTACATTAACAGAATAAGGGGAAACTCATATAATCATTACAACAGACTAAGGAAAAAATCTTTGAAACTATTCAGTGTCCATTCACTATAAAAGTTCTCAGCAAATAAGAATCAAAGAGGATATTTTTAATTTGATGAAAGGAATATGCAGAATTATTCCAAATAGCATGACACGTAAAGGTCAAAGACACTTTTCCCATAAGACCAGGAATGAGACAAGCATGCCTGCCTGCACTGCTTATATTCAGTACTGTATTGGAAGTCATTCCCCATGCAACACGGAAAGACAATGAACTGTAAGACAAGTAGATCATATAGGAGGTAGTAAAACACCCTTTATTCACAAATGACATGAATTTTTCTTTGTAAATGTAGAGTATATTAAAGTATCTATAAAACAAATACGAGAACTAAGAAGTGAATTTAGCAAAGGCACTGGATACAAGGTCAGTATAAATAATAATAGCATTTTTATGTAACAGCAGCAAACAATTGGGAAATAAAGCTGACAATTTAAAAAAGTGTATTAATGATAGGATCAAAAAACAAAACACTAAGAATAAAATAATGAGAAGTAAAATATTTTTTTAAATATGTATATATTTTAATTGAGGTATAGTCAGTTTATAATGTGTCAGTTTCTGGTGTACAGCATAATGTTTCAGTCATACATCCACATACATATATTCCTTTTCATATTCTTTTTTCATTATAGGTTACTACAAGGCATTGAATATAGTTCCCTGTTCCATATAATGGAAACTTGTTGTTTATCTATTTTATGTACAGTAGTCAGTATCTGCAAATCTCATACTCCCAATTTATCCCTTCCCACTCCCTTTCCCCCTGGGAACCATAAGTTTCTTTTCTGTGTCTGTGGGTCTGTTTCTGTTTTGTAAATATGTTTACGTTCATTTGTATCTTTTCATCTTTTTTAGATTCCACATATGACTGCTGTCATATGGTATTTTTCTTTCTCCTTCTGGCTTACTTCACTTAGAATGATGATCTCCAGGTCCACTCATGTTGCTGCAAATGGCACATGTTTTATTCATTTTTATGGCTGAGTAGTATTCCATTGTATGTATATGTCACAGCTTCTTTATCCAGTCATCTATCGATGGACATTCAGGTTGGAAAGACCAAATTTAACACCAAAATTTGATGAGGCTGATGAGCAACTAGAATTTTAGTACCTTATTCAGGGTTTTACAAAATGGTACAATTACTTTTGGTGTGATAAAATGACATAGCTACCTTTGGCAATATTTTATAAAACTAAACACATATCTTCTCTATAAGCCTTTTCAATGACTGGACTAGGAAGTATGGTCAGTATAACTCGTTTTTCATTGCTGTTTTAGAATACTCTTTCATTATCGCTGTTACTTCCTCTTCTGAAGTCTGTTAGGTCCTCCATATTCCTTCACCTCTAAATCCTGTAGCTACACTTTCCTGCTGTCCAGATGTATCTTGATGACTTTATTGATGAGTTTTCTTCCTTCAACTGTTTCATGCCTTTCTGCTTAGTGCTTTTCTCAACCACTGTGACAACCTATGTGCATCCTGGCACCACAGTTCTTTGACCTTCTCAACTGCAATGACTTACAATTAAAGAGTTGCCATCTGGCAAATCCTCATCTCAGAAGAGTTTGTGTAGAGTTGGAACTTGAATGATTTTTCTCTGACTTATAGTTTTTAATTTTCTCCATTTTCCAATTTCACATCTGTTCTAAGGCTTTTTGACTCTTTGCTTTCATTGTGACCTCTGATTCTTCACCACCTGCTTATTTGATTGCTTGTTTTTTTTTTTCTTTCTTCCTAGCACTGGCCTTGAAACTAGAGACTTTCCATTAATGCTAAACTGAATTGATTCCACTCACCTCTCTAGTTTGGGTGCATATTGTGATCTGTCATCTCAATACCCCCTTTAAGGCATCCTAGAGTCACTCATCCCCTTGGCCTGTACTGCATTCCTGAAACTTTAATCACTTTTACCTGAGGTTTCCTCTGTTCTCTCTTCTACCTTGTTGGAAGTTGATGTAAAGAGTCTCTACAAATGACTGATTACATATAATAAGTACTATACCTAATCTCAGAGAGCCCTGGCTGTACCTCAACAGTCCTTATGTTCATCTTGACCCTATTCCTATTCCACACTCTATAGTAGCTATTCTAATATTTTTAAATTTCTTCAAATCTTTTACTCATGTCCTTTTTCTTTTCTGAGAAAAATAATGACTCTCCTGTTTCCTGCCATCGATAATTCAGTGCTTGATCCCTTTTCATTCTGGCTTCTACAAAAGAGCAAGTTTTATTGAAAACCACCCCTCTCCCCTGCCCATTGCAGTTTTAATACTGTTTGCATTACCTCCCTTTTCCTCTTTCTATATAAAGTTACTCAGACCTCCTCTCTCAAAATACAAATACCCCTCTGCCCCTCAAATTTTTGCTTAGTACACACCCCACACTATTGTCTCTAATATGTTAAAGACAAGTCTGCACTCATTACTTCTATTTCTTCAATTGTAAATTCTTAGCCCTTGTCCCCATAACCACTTAAGTCCCACCACGCGTGAAAACTGCCTTCAAGAAGGTCATCTCTGACCTTTTCACCAAAATCAATGTTTTTTTCCCTTATCTTCTTCATCTTTGAACTGTAAAGATATGTGTATTCTTACTTTGTATTTCAAAACTTTGATTTGGATGCTGTACTTGAATTCCATTTTACCTTGTAAAATTTGTTCTTGGACATCTTTTTCACTGATTTATTTACTTCTCCACTTCCTTCTCAAAATTCTGTTCTATCTCACTCTTCTCTTCAAAAGGGTTAATGGCCAGCCATAGCAATTGGCTCACCTAATTCAAATACCTCCATCTAAAAATAAATGAAGTTCTTCTTTTAATGAAGAACTTACTTAAAATGCAAGGAGACATCAACTCATGATTTAAAATATATTGCTTGCTGATGGTTAATAACTCTCTATCTCTCCCTCCCTCTACACACACACACACACACATCCTAATAGAAATTAAGCAGATCATACATTATAGTTGGTTATAACAACCACATACTTCAACTGCTGACAATATATTGTCCCACATTAATACTGGTGAGGCTTTTCACTATGAGCATCTGGGTCCCAGTTCTTCTGTATCTCCATCTTACATTACCTTGTTTCCTGTGTCAGTTCCACGTGGTCCACTTCTGGGACTCATTTGTTCTAACTCATTTGGAGCTCTCTATCTGAAACTTCTAGATATTCAGTCCATAAAAAAGAGCCTTCTCTTCTGTTGCTTCATAAAACCCAGCAAATCTACTTCCAGTAGCACAACCATTTCTGTATAACATTGCTATTGCACACGTCCAAGGAATTTCTCCACTGTGGTTTTCCATCTCTCACTTTCAAATCTTCTCTGGCAGTAGAAGCTAAAACGAAAGTTGTCTCCTCGAAGCAAATGCTGCTACACGTGTTTTTTGTGAACAATACAAGAATTAAACTATAATCAAGCTACTTTCTGCTTAGTGAGTCAAATTTGCTCTCATCAACATATCATGCCAAATCTAAATTAAATCCTCCTTTCAAGTGTTCCAAATTCTCCATACACTTGACCAAACTTGTGTCAATCTTATTTTTATTCCAACACACATTGCTCCTTTCATCCAAGAGATTGTCCTGTCCCTGACATGACATGAGGCCCCCGTTAGGGCACGTCCTTCAGTGGGGTTTGTATCACCCCCACGGCAGCAATTACTTTCTTTGCTAACAGTTGCGTATGAAGTATCTTCAGTTAAATATTATTTTGGAAATTAGAAACAATCTTGAGAATTATTTTAATAATCCTCCTCCTCCACCTCCTCCTCCACCTCCTCCTCCACCACCTCCTCCTCCACCACCTCCTCCTCCACCACCTCCTCCTCCACCACCTCCTCCACCTCCTCCTCCACCTCCTTCACATCCTCCTCCTCTTCCACATCCTCCTCCTCCTCCACATCCTCCTCCTCCACATTCTCCTCCTCCACATCCTCCACATCCTCCTCCCCCACATCCTCCTCCTCCACATGCTCCTCCACATACTCCTCCTCCTCCACATCCTCCTCCTCCTACACCTCCTCCACCTCCTCCTCCTACTCCACCTCCTCCTACTCCACATTCCTTTTTAGGTAGGGAAAGGAAGTACTGCTCTTCCTGGTCCTAGAAAGCAGGAAGGAACTGAGCGTACTTTGAGATTCCATCGAAAGACTGCTTCTGGCTCTTTTCATTAGAGGCTAAATGTTGCACCAGTGGTAAATCTACTTCCAGATTGATTTATCCAGTTAATTCTCCATAATTCAATTCAAGAACTCCTTGCAGGCTATCTGGAAGACTGGCAGCAATTACTTTCTTTCTTAATAGTTGCGTATGAAGTAGCTTTATATAATATTATTTTGGAAATTAGAAACAATTTTGAGGATTATTTTAATAATCCTCCTCCTCCTTCACCACCTCCTCCACCTCCTCCAACTCGTCCACCTCCTCCTACTCCATCTCCTCCACCTCCTCCTCCACTTCCTCCTCCTCCTCCACATCCTCCTCCTCCACCTCCTCCTCCTCCACCTCCTCCTCCTTCATCTCCTCTTCCTCCTCCACCTCCTCCTCTTCCACCTCCTCCTCCACCTCCTCCACCTCCACCTCCTCCACCTCCACCTCCTCCACCTCCACCTCCTCCTCCACCTCCTCCTCCTCCACCTCCTTCTCCTCCTCCTCCTCGAAATCCTCATCCTCCTCCACATCCTCCTCCACATCCTCCTCCACCTCGTCCTCCTCCACATCCTCCTCCTCCACATCCTCCATCTCCTCCTCCTCCTCCACCTCCTCCTCCTCCACCACATCCTCCTCCTCCTCCACATCCTCCTCCTCCTTCACATCCTCCTCCTCCAACTCCACCTCCTCCTACTCCTCCACATTCCTTTTTAGGTAGAGAAAGGAGCACTGCTCTTCCTGGTCCTAGAAACCAGCAAGGAACTGAGCGTACTTTGAGATTCCATCGAAAGACTGCTTCTGGCTCTTTTCATTAGAGGCTAAATGCTGCACCAGTGTTAAATCTACTTCCAGCTTGATTTATCCAGCTAAATCTCCATAATTCATTGTTGAACTACTTGCAAGCTATCTGGAAGACTGGCAGCAATTACTTTCTTTCTTAATAGTTGCGTACGAAGTAGCTTTAATTCAATATTATTTTGGAAATTAGAAACAATCTTGAGGATTATTTTAATAATCCTTCTCCTCCTCCACCTCCTCCACCTCTTCCTCCTCCTCCTCCACCACCTCCTCCTCTCCACCAACTCCTCCACCTCCTCCTCCTCCACCTCCTCCTCCTCCACCTCAACCACATCCTCCTCCTCCTCCACATCCTCCTCCACCTCCACCTCCACATCCTCCTCCACCTCCACCTCCTCCTCCTCCACCTCCTCCTCCACCTCCTCCTCCAACTCCTCGTCCTCCACCTCCTCCACATCCTCCTCCTTCTCCACCACATCATCCTCCTCCTCCACATCCTCCTCCTCCTCCACATCCTCCTCCACATCCTCCTCGTCCACATCCTCCTCCTCCACCTCCTCCTCCTACTCCACCTCCTCCTACTCCTCCACATTCCTTTTTAGGTAGAGAAAGGAGTACTGCTCTTCCTGGTCCTAGAAACCAGCAAGGAACTGAGCGTACTTTGAGATTCCATCGAAAGACTGCTTCTGGCTCTTTTCATTAGAGGCTAAATGCTGCACCAGTGTTAAATCTACTTCCAGCTTGATTTATCCAGCTAATTCTCCATAATTCATTGTTGAACTCCTTGCAAGCTATCTGGAAGACTGGCAGCAATTACTTTCTTTCTTAATAGTTGCGTATGAAGTAGCTTTATATAATATTATT
>NW_027328742.1:21413927-21453927 GCF_048564905.1 Vicugna pacos | reverse complement strand
TCCATATTCTCCTCCTCCTCGTCCACATTCTCCCCCTCCTCGTCCACATTCTCCCCCTCCTCGTCCACATTCTCCTCCTCCTCGTCCACATCCTCCCCCTCCTCCTCCACATTCTCCTCCTCATCCTCCTTCTCCACCAGCTCCTCCTCCACTACCTCCTCCTCCACCACCACCACCACCACCACCTCCTCCATCACCTCCTTCTCCTCCTCCATGTCTTCCTCTCCCTTGTTCGTTCACAGCGATGCCAGCAGTGCGCTGGGGGCCGCAGCTGCCGCCGCCGCCGCCGCCGCCACCCGCTGCCGCCGCCTCCCGCCTGCCGCCCGCCTCCCACAGCTGTCTTCCGTCTCCCGCCTCCCGCCGCCGCCCGCAGCCCGCCGCGCTCCCACTGCGCGCGGCGGGAACCGGGCCCTTGTTCGTTCACAGAGATGCCAGCAGCATGCTGGGTGCCGCCGCCGCCACCGCCTGCCGCCGCCGCCTCCCGACACCGCCCGCCTCCCGCCGCCTCCCGCAGCCCGCCGCGCTCCAGCTCCGCGCGGCGGGAACCGGGCCCTTGATCGTTCACAGTGATTCCAGCAGCATGCTGGGTGCCGCCGCCGCCGCCGCCGCCCGCCTCCAGCCGCCTTCTCCCGCCTCCCGCCGCCGCCCGCCGCGCCGCCGCCCGCCGCCGCTGCCTCCTGCCGCCGCCCGCCGCCGCTGCCGCCGCCGCCCACCGCCGCTGCCTCCCGCCGCCGCCTCCCGCCGCCCGCAGCCCTCCCGCTCCGGGCGGCGGGAACCGGGCCCTTGTTCGTTAACAGAGATGCCAGCAGCGTGCTGGGTGCCGCCGCCGCCGCCGCCCGCCGCCGCTGCCTCACGCCACTGCCCGCCTCATGCCGCCGCCCGCCGCCGCTGCCTCCCGCCACCGGCCGCCTCCCGCCGCCGCCTCCCGCAGCCCGCCGCGCTCCCGCTCTGGTAGCGGGAACCGGGCCCTTGTTCGTTAACAGACATGCCAGCAGCGTGCTGGTTGCCGCCGCCGCCGCCCGCCTCCCGCCGCCGCCCGCCGCCGCCGCCGCCGCCGCCGCCGCCGCCCACCGCCTCCCCCCCCCCGCCTCCCGCCGCCGCCCGCCGCCGCCCGCCGCCGCTGCCTCCCGCCACCGCCCGCCTCCCTCCGCCGCCCGACGCCGCTGCCTCCCGCCACCTCCCGCCTCCCGCCGCCGCCTCCCGCCTCCCGCAGCCCGCCGCGCTCCTGCTCCTGTAGCGGGAACCGGGCCCTTGTTCGTTAACAGAGATGCCAGCAGCGTGCTGGGTGCCGCCGCCGCCGCCGCCGCCCGCCTCCCGCCGCCTCCCACCGCCTCCCGCCGCCGCCCCCCCCCGCCTCCCGCCGCCGCCCGCCGCCGCCGCCGCCGCCCGCCTCCCTCTGCCGCCGCCGCCCACCGCCTCCACCCCCCCGCCTCCCGCCGCCGCCCGCCGCCGCCGCCTCCCGCCGCCGCCCGCCTCCCTCCGCCGCCCGACGCCGCTGCCTCCCGCCACCTCCCGCCTCCCGCCGCCGCCTCCCGCCTCCCGCAGCCCGCCGCGCTCCCGCTCCTGTAGCGGGAACCGGGCCCTTGTTCGTTAACAGAGATGCCAGCAGCGTGCTGGGTGCCGCCGCCGCCGCCGCCGCCCGCCTCCCGCCGCCGCCCGCCGCCGCCGCCGCCGCCGCCGCCCACCGCCTCCCCCCCCCGCCTCCCGCCGCCGCCCGCCGCCGCCGCCGTCTCCTGCCGCCGCCCGCCGCCGCCGCCCGCCGCCGCTGCCTCCCGCCACCGCCCGCCACCGCCCGCCTCCCTCCGCCGCCCGACGCCGCTGCCTCCCGCCACCTCCCGCCTCCCGCCGCCGCCTCCCGCCTCCCGCAGCCCGCCGCGCTCCCGCTCCGGTAGCGGGAACCGGGCCCTTGTTCGTTAACAGAGATGCCAGCAGCGTGCTGGGTGCCGCCGCCGCCGCCGCCCGCCTCCCGCCGCCTCCCGCCGCCGCCGCCGCCGCCGCCGCCCGCCGCCCCCCGCCCGCCGCTGCCGCTGCCGCTGCTTCGTGGAGCCGTTCGCGGGGCCTACCTTTTCGAAGAGTACCCATGCCCTCGATGGCTCCAACACCCCTTGTCTCTTGACTCCGCGTCCATGGGGCCCCAGGAGCCACTCCACGTTCGCGGAGAGGCCTGGAGGACACACAGCGCTCACCGCTCCGCTCCCCTTCGGCGTACATCCTCTCTGGAAGCCACTGGAACAAGGCAGGGCCCGCCCCAGGAAGGGGGCGTGGCCACGGCGCCCGCTCCAAGGACCCCGGGTCAGGCTGCCCTCCGCGCCGCCTGAAAAAACGCAGCCCCACTGTGATTGGATGAGGCAATGCACTATAATAAATGAATGAATAAAAGCTATATAAATATGAGGCACACATTAAAGAAGAGACATGTTTACCACCAAGAATTGTGGAGTATTTCTTTACAAGAACATTTCAAGGCACAAATAAAAATACTTCAGGAAATATATACTAAATCTTTTAATTCAAATAGTAGTATAGAATCCTTCTCAGAAAGATTATTGTACATTATATCTCTTATTTTACAATAATAGAAAATAAAATTAGTAATACAAATATTTAAAGCCAATCATCAGAATTAAATTAATATTTATTTATATAAACAATGTAAGTAAGTAAAAATCATCAATTCCATTTAATATAAAGTATATTTCTGGAATATAATTATTTTTAAATGAGAATTATCAATTTCAATTCAACCAAATATATATATTTGTATATACACACACACACACACACACACACACACAGATATATATATATCTGAATTATTATGCTGCATACCAGAAATGAACACATTATAAACTGACTATACTTCAACAAAACAATAAAATTTTTTTAAAAAGGAAGCCAAGTTCCTCCAGATACCCCATAGACACTTCAAAAGCCACTTGGTGAGGGCCAGATGCATCATTTAATCAGCCTGAAAATTCGTGGGAGGAGGAAACATTATTCTTATCTTAGAGACCAGGGAAGTTTCAGATTGTTTTGCATAAACTTTTAGGTTGGCAGAATGGGATGAGCAGACCCTGGGATTCCTACTCAGTCCTGAGTGTCCCCTATAATTCCATGGCTCTCCAGAACTCAGGCAGCATAACAGACTGATGGGGCCTGCTGGGTTCAGAAAGTCCACGCTTTTGCAATCTGTCTCTCCCTGCCTTTTTTTTTCAGGGAGTACTGATAACAAAGTCCTCTTGATGAGGGCAGAAGTCCCTGAAAACTAGAAGGCAGACACGGTCCAGTATTGCACAAGAATACTAAGCACAGCCCTTGGCTTATGACTCCATCTTTCCTGAGAACCCTAGTGGTTGAAAGAAAGTAAAAGGCACTTATTATCCACTTCTGTTGTAACAGTTTCATTTCGACTTTGACCTTGTTGGGCTGTCAGGCTTCCAGATGAGGGTTTTGTGACACTAAGATTAAGAAAGATCTCAGTTATTCAGCTATTCAGCTATTCAGCTATTTCACATCCTCCCAAGACAGTGGGAAGTTGTCTGCACAGACATTTTTTTCTCAAAGCTTCTCTGTACTCAACCATTATTTAATTAAACACCAGCCATGTGCCAGGATCTGCTGCTTCTCTGTTTGGCATATCTGCAGCCTGGTGGCCTCAGCTGCAATCTAAGGTTGACAGACATTGCAAGGCTCAGAAGATACTAGAAAGATGAGGACTTGGTTGGAAGGATGAGGGGACGAAGGGAGAGAAAAGCCTGCTACTCCAAGGTGGGGGTGGGGGAGGCTTAAAATTGCCCAAGAAGGGCTCAAGGAAAACGTGGCAGTGGAATTTGGAATCTGAACTGTTTGTCAGAATTGATAAGGATGTTCTTTTTCCTTTTCTTTCTTTCTTTTTCCCTCCCTTTTTATTAAAGTATAGTCAATTTGCAATGTTGCATCAATTTCTGGTGTACAGCATAATGTTTCAATCATCTGTATACATACATAGATTCATTTTCATATTCTTTTTCATTATAGGTTACTGCAAGATATTGTGCTATACAGAAGAAACTTGTTGTTTGTCTATTTTATATATAGTATTTAGTATCTGCAAATTTCAAACTCCCAATTTATCCAAGAGGTGAATATAGCTCAGTGGTAGAGTGCATGCTTAGCACACATGAGGTCCTGGGTTCAATCCCCAGTACCTCCATTAAAAAATTAATTAATTAATTAATTAATTAAAGATAAGGACATTCTTACCATGGAAATTTATCAGTGAAAAGTTGCTTGCCGTTAGGGGAGGAAGACATAAATATAGTGATGGATAGAATTTTGGAGAAAAACTTTATATTATTTATCTGGAAACATAAGAAACATCCACACAACATAGTTGTGGAAAAGACATTTTAAGAATGTCTATTCACTTTTTTTCAATCAGATCATTATCATAATGACTTGCTACATTGTTCAGTATGTGATGATGGTATAGTCCACCAGCTTATGAAAGTTTGTTGAGTGAATTCTTTGTGGACTAATGTACATAATGTAGACAAGTGTGTGGATCACAAAGAATGATAACAGTGAGTCATCTTGCTGGTGTAATGAGTTTCAGTGGTCCTTGCATGCTTACATATTTAGGAATCTAAAATCTCTTTCAAAGTATTGAATTGAAATTATACTAATATAAATAATGTATTCAATTTCTTAGCCATTATAATGTTAAGACAATAATACACCCAAGAAAATGCATTCAGATGTCTGGTGCAAGATCAAATCTTTTCGATATTTATCTCCCTTGTAGTTAAAATGTCTAAGTTGGGAATGACTGATCAATCAGATCAGGAGAGGACCTGTATAATATTGATAAATTATTTGTCACTGCAGCAAATGACTGGATCATAATAAGGAATAAAGTCCTCAGGGGTCCCTCTAATCTTTTTTTTTCTTTTGCTGCACATGGAATACATGGGGAAGGTGATGTGGAAAGAGAAGACAGCAGCCATCTCAGGAGACGAGAGATGGCACAGGAGCAACCTGAGATTACAAGAAACACAAATCAAGTGAGTAGCCTGATGTGAAGGAAATGTAGCATGACACTGGGAAGTCAGCAGGTTGTGCTCAGCAGTATGAAACTTTCCACTCGGTGCTTTCAGAACTTACCATGAAAAATTAAAGTGATATGAGGGTACTTTTAGTGTGGGTAATAGTCTCAGGAAAAATGTTTATTATTGAGACTGTTATGGAAGAAATAGAAACAAGACAGCCAGGAGAAAAGGGTTCTAACACCTTATTTGAATGGTTAAACAATGATTATTGAATCAAGGAGATTCTGAACATATGACCAATAATTAACTGCTAATAACTAAGATTCAGGTGCTATAATAACATGTACCATAAGATCATGTCAAAGTTTTCCTGAAACACTCTTAAATACTTAAATTTACTGAAATACTTCTATAGAAATGTCATCTGAGTCCCTGTAAATAATAAACAAAATATGACTAAAGTATTAATTTGATTTTTGATTTCCCTTAAAATCAATCTATAAAAATATTCTTTTGACCTTTCTTCACTGCTAGTGGTCTTGTAAATTTGCCTAATTCCTTTGGTTATTTTTAGAAATATTGAAACTGGACATAACCTCGCTCAGCATTGCACTTTCAGATATACTTGAAAGGACCCCAAATGTGGCACAAGAAGGGCCTCACAAGAATGTTCATTTTAGCATTTTCTATAATGGTGAAAAGCTGGAAATCACAAAAATGTCCAGCAATAGGAGAATTGATGAATATGTTGTTTTAGAGTCATATAATTGGAATAGTATATAGCAGTTAAATTAATAAATCAAAGCTACATAAATCATAAATATCTACTTAAGAAAAAAAGCAAGTTATATAATTGTGAATATGTATAATACTATTTATAGAACTTCAAAAATATGACCCAAAGAATATATACATGTTGATTCATACATGTATATGTTGTCTAGTATTAGAAAATATGCTTGGAAATGACAAATAGCAAGTTAAGGGAGTGTTTACCTCTTGGGAGGAAGAGGGAAATGGAATGGTGTTCATTAGGGGTTCATAAAAGAATTCAGTTTATCTCCAGAATTTTATTCAGTAAAAAATTTAATATGAGTATGGAAAAAATTTGAATTTGTAGGTGATATTTATTAAAATAATAGTAATGTTTAAACCTTTCTCTAGCTTACAATATTTCAAAATAAAAAATATTGCTTAAAAATTCCCTTCACCCAAAAATTCTGATCTGTTTCCAAACACCCAGTTCATTTCCCCATAAAATTATAGGCGCTAGGTAAAATACAGATACATTTATGTAAGAAATTCTAGGTTTCATAGAACTTGACTATTTCGTCAGTTAAATTTCTCTCTATGAAGACCACATTAAATTCTATACAAAAACTGTTCTTTGTGGCTGAAATTGAGGTATGATTACCTATTTTTTTGTATATCACATTCTCTTTGTTGATGATAGTAGATAATCCACAACAGGTAAATTTTGTAATAATAACTGTATGCAGTAAAAGTTTGGTGGGATATAATAGGTTGAATTTAAAATAATGATCTGTATCTACCTGGACGTTTATGCGTGTTGCCAACCAATGTTGTGTAAAGTAACCTAGAAAACAGTCTCAGGGTGGAAAGAGATCAACTTCTACTAAAAAAATGTTGAAGACACTACACAAATGGTAATTAAGGGAGTATGTTATCAATATGTAAAGATGAAAGGAATGACAAATCAGTAGACTTTTCTAACATTTAGAGATTCACTCATTAAGAACTTTTGTTAAAATCGAGAAAATATAGTTTTGTAATGTTTAAGGCACAAATTTGGAAAAAAGTAATCTTTATAGAATAAATTTAGTAGCTTAGTTCAAAAAGAATTATAAAATACAGAAACCATACTATCAGGCTTAAATAAAATTTGACACATCCAATTACAGTGATATGAAACATTTTAAGCCATAAATTGTATGTGATTATATTACTCCTCTTAATAAAAATTTTACCACAAGCTTTTTAATATAAGTTCCACCAAATTATTAATATAACTGAGACTTCATTCTGTACATCTGAATATCAGACATGAAAAGAAATTAATTTTTAACATTTAAGTGTATACTTAATTATTTAGTTTTTCATTTGGAATCAGGTGCCAGCAATTTTTGATCATCAACTTATAATTCAGTGTTGGAGGTACGTGTCATTTATTTAAGAAATACTGTGCTTCCTTTGCTTGTATTTCATGGATGGAGGAACTGAGATTTTCATCCCTACTGTGGCTCATATTTTGAAGTATGTAGATAGACACATATTTTAGTCCCAAGAGGTTTTTATAAATGCATTGTGATGATAAATGCCATTTCTATACTGGCAGTAGTCACTTCACCTCGAATCATAAAACAGAATGCAAATGGTTATTCAATGTGTAAAGAGGCATTGCCAAGAATAAGAAAAGTATATGTCTGGTGGTCATTAACATGAAGGTGACAATGCGTATAGACTAAATGCCATGCACACAACAAACCACAGGACAAAAATGTATAGAAGAAATTCTGCCATGAGGAAATAATGGCACTGGACATATCACCCCAATAGAAACAAACAGAAAACTGGGCAAAATGTAAGAAACAGCTCTTTTCAGACATTCAAAAACAGCATAAACCTGTGTTCATTAAGGAAAAATACACCTTAAATTCAAACACACAGTAAGTTAAGAGTGAAAGGATAGAAAAAAATGAAACCATGCAAATACAAGACATAAGAGAGCTGAATTGACTGTGTGAATATCAGACAAAATCAAATTTAGGGAAAAGGGTGTAATCAGGGATAAACAGACACATTTTATAAAAAATAAAAAGATTAATTTATATGTATGTTCATGTATGACTGAAGCATTATGCTGTACACCAGAAGTTGATGCAACATTGTAAACTAACTATAACTATACTTCAATTAAAAAATGTATATATGTAAAACATGACAATCCTAAAGAGTATGCATGGTAGAACCGCTTAAAAGTACTTGAGGTAAAACTGGACATACCTGAAAGGAGAAACAGACACTTCCCCAGTTAGAGTTGGAGGCTACAGCTCTCTTCTTTCTGTAATTGACAGAACAAGCAGAAAAAAAAAATCAGAAAGAATCTAGAAGATGTGGACATTATTACCTAACGTCATCTAATTGACATTGAGAAAACAGCCCATTCAGCAACGACAAAATACATGTCCTTTTCAAGTGTGCATGAAATATTCACCATAATAGCTATGTATGAGGCCATAAGACACACCACATTTAAAAGGGTGGAAGATTTTAAAAGGTGGAAATTATACCGAATGTGTTCTATGACACATAAGAGGAATACAAACTGGAAAGAATGGAGTAAAACTGTCTTTCTTTGCAGAAAACATAATACGAATACAGAAAATACTAAGAAATGTAAGTTTGAAATTTGCACCTCTTGGGGAGTGATGGAAATAGTAACTGTCTTGATTGTGGTGGTGGTTTCATTGGTGTATACATCTATCAAAATTCATCAAATTGTACATCTGAAGTATGTGTAGTTTACAGGAATCATAGACTACTTACTAGAACAAGTATTTCAGTTTAGCAAAATCACTGGAAGAAACAACAATATATCAAGTTCAACTGGGTTTTTATATTCTGGCAATGAAAATCTGGAAAATAAAACTTAAAATTATACTTATGATAACATCAAAATATTAAATTAGAGATATATATTATAAAAAGGTATATAAAAATTGCCAACATATTTGGAAATCAAGCATTTCAGTTCTGTAAACTTCATTAGTAAGATAAGAACTCAAGAGAGATTAGAAAATATTTTATCCTGAATAGTATTAAAAGCATAGCATATCAAAATTTGTGGGATATAGCTAAAAAAGTGCTTAGGATAAATTTGTAAATGCTTTATTAGAAGGGGGAAATGCCAATATCAATGTTCTAAGCTTCTATCTCAAGAAGTATAAAAGGAAAGCAAGTTAATCCTGCATAAATAAAAACATAAAACTTAAAATGACAAGAATGAAAAAAAATGAATGCCAAATTAGGTAAACAATTAGAGAAAATTAATGAAACCAAAAGCTAGCTCCACCCCCCTCCAAAAAAGCCTAAGTTTTACTATACGTAAATTTTAAAAATGAATAAAAATTTTGAATGCTTTGAATTGGTACTATGACAATGTTTTATAATAACATTGTATTTTATGAATCATCATACACATCCCATGGTGGACTTTCCACTTCTTTCCACCTTTCCACACTGCCCCATCATGGCACTACATTGTGTCATGACGTATTTGTAGATGGACTCAGCCCAGCCTGCTTATTTCCCATCACCTGCCCAGTTGGATTCAGGCAGATTTGCCAGAAAATGACAGCCAGGGATTCCATTACATTTTAAGATTTGAGTCAGAAAAGTCAGTGCTTCATTTACTAATAAAATATTTGTAAAGAATTTGTTGGATTACTAATGACAAAGTACTTTTGCGTATATGTACTGAATTCTCACTGTACTAGGAACAGGGTAAGGCAAGTCATATTATTCCCACTTTAAGGAAAAGAAAGTGAAACAAAAAATTAAGTGATTTATCCGAAGTCAGTAAGATAATAATAAGTAGAGGAGACTCAATATTGGTCTTTAATGCCAAGCCTTGTTCTCTTTCCACTTCAGTGATAAAATCCTAAAGAATTCTGATCATCCTGGTCAGGTCAATAAATCTTCACTAAGATTCAACCAAGTGCTCAGGACTGTGTAGCTATTGTAAGGGAAGCACAGAAAATATTCTCTACCCTCCAGAGTTTTAGAATGTAACTGGATATTTACACAAAAATAAGTGAGAAGATGGTAGTAAAGAACAGTCCATAAAAAGACAGGAAACCCAGAGGCGGTTTTTTATGCATTTGCTTATTTTTTTAACTTGGGAAATTGAACTGCTGCTATTCATGATAACATGAATGAATCTTGCAAATAAATAGAGTCAAAGAAGCCAGGCACATAAAAGTGTATTTTGTATGATTCCATTTATGAGATTCCAAACCAGGCAAAACCAATTAAGGGTGGTGGAAGTTATAAGAGTAGTTAACTTTGGGAAAATATTGACTAGAAGATGATGAGGGAGGCTTCTGTTTGCTGGTAATATTATACACCTGAACCAGAGTGGTGGTTATATGAGTGTATTCATTTGTAAACATTTCTTAAGGACTATGTTTAAGATTTGTGAACTTTACAAATCTTTTTTTTTTGGGGGGGAGGGGGGAGGTAATTAGTTTCATTTGTTTGTTTGTTTATTTAAATAGAGGTACTGGGGATTGAACCTAGGACCTCGTGCCTGCTAGGCATGCACTCTACCACTGAGCTATACCCTCTGCCCTAAACACCTGGTTTTTTAAATGAGTAATCTGATAAACCTGTGGGTAGACTGATTAAGAAAAAAATAATATATAAAGTCATCAGTACTAGGAATAAAAGAAGGGGTATCTCATAGTTCTAAAAGTCATTAAAGATAGTAAAGGAATAGATAATTTTTTTAAATTAGATAAAATGGACAAATTCCTGGAAAGAAAGAAATCCATAAATTACCATAACTGACAAGAAGAAACAGAAAAACTAGACTGCCCCAAATCTATTAAAGGAATTGAATTCATAACTTAAAAATCCCTCTCATAAAGCTAACTTCATGTTCAAATGGCCTCGGTGACAGAACGCCATCCAGCATTTAGGGAATAAATGATCTCAGTGTACACGGCTATTTCAGGAAATAAGAGGAAGCACCTTCTACCTCATTTTATGTGGTCAGCATTATCCTGACAACCAAACCAAAGAAAGATGTCACATGAAAGGAAAACTTTTCCCTCATAAACACAGAATCAAAACTCTTCACAAAATATTAGCAAAGCAATTCCAGCAAAACGCAAAGGTCTTAACACATTATGACCAAGTGAGATTTACCTTGGGAATGCAAGATTGGTTTAACATTCAAAAACTGTTAAAATAATACATGCTATTAATAAAATAATGAGGAAAAATCATATAATTTTCTCAATAGATGCAAGCCAAAGCATTTGAAAAAATTTAGCATCCATTTACAATAAACAAAAAAACTTCTTAGCATATCCCCAGTTTGATGAAGGGCATCTATGACAAATCTACAGCTAACACCAAACTTACTGATGAAAGGCTGAATGGTTTTGTCTACCCTTCAACCCGCTAACCATCAGGACTGGGAAGAAAGCCAAAACAATTCTGTTTTTACCACTTTTCTTCAACACTGTGCTTGAATGTTTAGTAAGTGGATGAAAAGAAGAAAAAAGCATTTTGGAAAGAAAAAAGTGTAACTGCCTTTATTTACAGTAGACATAATTGTGTACATGAAAAATTCTACAATATCTACAAAATAGCTACTATGCTACTTGAACAAATATTTGAGATTAGCAAAGTTGGCAAGACACAAGTTTAATATACAAGGACAATTGTGTTTTAACATAATAGCAATGAATTGGAGAATAAAATTATAAACAATACTACTTAAAATAATATCTAAAATTTAAAAAATTAAGTATAGACAGAATAAAATGTATATTAGACTTGTACACTAGAAACTATAAAACACTGCTGAGAGAAATTACATAAAGTCTAAATAACATGTAGAATGGACTGGAATGTTTAATGTTAAGATGTCAATTTTCTCCAAATTGATTTATCGATGTATTATGATGCTAATCGAAATAAAAGCATGATTAGAGATTTTCTTTTTTTAAAAAATAAACAAAAAATGCTTCTAAAATCCATATGGAAGTTCAAAGAACTCAGAAAGTCCGAAACAATTTTGAAAGGGAATAAAACGGGAGGATGCACACGACCTGATATTGAGACTTACAAAGTTACATCAATCAAAACAAGTGAGGTACTGGTATAAGTACCGACAACTGTATCAGTGGACTAGAATAGAGAGTCCAGAAACTGACCCACATATGTACGGTCAATTGATTTTTAACACGAGTAATTCAATGGAGTAAAGAATAATCTTCATCAAATGGTGTTGGAACAATCAGATATCCACCTTCAAAATATGATCCTTGACCCTTACCTCACTTCAAATACAAACATAACTGGAAATTGTTCACATACTTAACATTAAGTGCTAAAACAAAACGCATCTAAAAGAAAATACGGGAGAAAATACTGTAACACTGAGTTAGGTAAAGATTTTTTTAGAGAGGACAAAAAAAAGCACTAACTACAAAAGGAACACCCAATTGAACATTATATTAAAATCAATAACTTTTGCTCTTCGAAGACATCATTAACAAATGAAAAGTAAGTAGTAGGTTAGGAGAGAATCTTTTCAGTACAAATATCTGACAAAGCATGTGTATTCATAAAATATAAAAAATTTCTACAAATCAGTAATAAAAAGACAAAAACAATTTTAAAATGGGCAAAAGGTTTAAATAAACACTTCACAAAGGAAGCTACACAGATGATTAATTCATAGAAATATGCCTAACATTAATCAACAGGGAAGTGCAAATTTAAAGCAAAATTAGATACCATAGTATGTTCACATGAACATCTAAGAAAAATAGGGTGTTGAGAAAATGGAACTATTAGACTATGCTCTCAGGAATTTTCATTGGTTCCACCACTTTGGAAAATACTTCCACATTTTCTTATAAAGTTAAACACACACTTATAAGGTCCAACAATTTCACTACTAAGTAATTATTCAGGAAAAAGAAACACCTATGATTTCACAGAAACTTGGACTGAATATTCATAGCAGTATTATTCCTAATAGGAAATATTGTAAATAACATAAATGCCTATCAACACATGAACAGATAAACAAATGGTATTATATTCATACTAGGAATACCATTCAGCAATGGAAAGGAATGAACTAATGTTAATACACAATGTGAATAAATCTCAAAAACTTATTCTGAGCAACAGAAGCCAGACCTAAAACATACATATAATTCTTCTAGAAAAATAAATCTAATCTATAGTGACATAAATAGATTAGTTAATGGCTTGTCTGGGTCTAGAAGTGGGTCAGGGAGTGACTAACAATAAAAGCATGTGGGAACATTTTAGAAAGCTAGAAATACTCTAGTTTGTGTTGATGATCACCCAGCTGTACACATTTGTCAACACTCATAGAACTATACTCTTAAAATGATTACCCTTTATTATAGGTAAATTACACCTTAATAAAATTAATTTGAAATGTATAGGAGAAAATGAGACAATACAATATTTTGATTTAGATAGAAATAAAATTATATGATTTTAACACACAAGACAAATGAAAGATTCATTTCTAAACGATGTATTTTTTATTATTATTTATTTTCCAAAAGATAGTTGACTGCTTGTGGTTTGTAACTTTATTAAAGGGCATCAATAAACAATTTCCCTTTGATTTGTGTTTTAATCACACACCTCATAAATCTATGACCAGTAATTTTCAGAATGATTTTCTTTAGTAATTTTCAGCAGATTTCTAAGATATGAATCTGGTATATGACTAGGAATTATAGAGATCACTGTCTTATGAAAAATATATCCTACCACCTGAAAAATGAATCCAGCAGTGACAGGGCTGAAGTTGCCCTTGCTGAAGAAGGTGAGAAAAGGTGTTATGCTAAGTCGTTCCAGGGTTTTGGCTTTGTTTGCAATCTGCAAGGAATTGAGCAACCTTGCAAAATCGTGGTTATTTCCGGGAAATTAAAATAGACCTCTCACATAATATAATTCTGTTCACAGCCTTAGCTTTGTTCTAAAGCACAGTTAACTTTAGAAGAGCGCAAGAAGGGTATTGTTTTTAAAATATCTTTGAACCTGGGAACAAATCAGTGTGTCCAAAAGATAATTGTGCCAGGTTAGAGAAGTAATTGGTTTAAGAAATTAAGCAGTGAAACCCAACAGGGTTATCTTTCAAGCTAAAGCTCACCCTAACAATGGGCACAGAAAAATAAGGGTTCATTTGAACTGGGTCTTTATACTTATGATAACCATATCTGCATTAAGTGCGAGCAAGCTGGTCACTATGCTGGAGAAAAGGATAGAAAGCTTTGCTTCTGTAAATCAAATGTCATCAAACACAACAGAGTTTTATGAAGAATGGAAAAAAAAAGAATGGAAAAAAATAACAGAAAACCAAATATGATAAGAATCAAAGTTTAGGGGAATGGAGAGATAAAACAGAGGATATGTAGATGAGAAAAAAGAACCACCTCCATTACACTGGAGGACCTTGATGAGAGCAAACATTGCTTTAAAGCAGAGACTATGTGTCAGTCACTTATGTGTTTTGTGTAATTTAACAGTCATCATAATATGCTGCATAACAGGAACTCTTATAACATCATATCCATTGAACAGAAAATGGGAATAACCTACCCAAGGCCATATAACACATAAGTTATGAAACTGAGATATGAATCTTAACAGTACAGTTTCAAAGGCCATATGGTTACCATGAGATCTTCTTTTCTTATATCTTCCTACTCTTATCTTCCTGCACAATGGATACAGGGTCCTCTCAAAGTCCTCCTAGGGCAGCAGCACCTTCTGAACATCCAGAACCCAGCTGAGATGATGGACAGAGTCAGCATCAGAGTGAGGGGATGGGAGAGGAAACACAGCTCTAATGGAGGGACCTACAAGGCCCTTCTGACAAATGATGCCCATGACTCTTTTGGGCACCAGGGTCCAGCCGGGGAGTGTAAGTCAACCTGCTCCTACAGTCAGAAGAAAAAAATATACATCATAAGTCAATGATTTACTATGAGGACAATACAGAGGGTTATTGCTCTACACTAACTGTCTAAGGAGGGCATGTCACATACCTAAAAGGGAAAGCGAGCACAACCTTACTTAGACTCCTTTCAACCTCTTCTAACCATTACACTGACTTGTGTGGGAACAAGCACAGAGGTAGAAGGGGTCAAGGATGCAGCTGTGGGGATTGTGAAGATGAACAAGAAAATAAAGTCCTTGAAATCTAGAAGGAATTCTAATGTTATAGAAACTGATTTCTGTGTAATGGTTTATAAAAACGGATTAATGACCAGGAAAGAAAATATATCTCCTTAGGTCTATTGAAGAACATGTTCCCTTGGATACTAGCTTACTCCATCTAGACTATAATGACTAGAATATGATGACTTAAGCAAATATGCCTTTAAAAACCTAAGCCTATTAAGACAGGAGGCCAAGAGTCATAACAACAAACCACTTCAAATTTAGTGGAGTAAAACAAAAATATTTTTGTTTTAAGCTCATGCATTTTGCCAGTGCAAACTTTGGACAGTGCACAGCGAGACTGCTTGTCTCTGCTCCAATATGTCTGGGGGCCTTGGCTGGGGAGACAAAGATGACTGCGGAGGGCAGCTGTTGAAGGCATTGTCACTCACATGGAAGGGCTCAATGGCTGGGTGCAGTTAGAACTGTCACCTGCAATGCCTACACTAGAGCTTCCTTCACAGCATGGAAGCTTCAGCGTTGTCAAACCTCATTCATTGTGGTTCAGGGGTCAAAGAGAGACTGTACCTGCAAATAAAATCATGACCTTCTATTCAATTCAATTAAATCCCAAACAGTGAATGCTTAACAATGTTTAAAGTTTTCTGTAATATACCCATCTTCTCTGGTCTCAATTCCTGTGTTCTAGAAATCCTCAAGAACTGGTAGTGAGTATGGAGAATGTTTCTAAAACAGAAGTTATGGCAACAAAACCCTTGTCTTCAACCGTATGGTGATGTTAATTATAAATGGAGAGATAGCATGTTGAATATTAAATCATATCTTTAGAAATTTAACTTCTAACATTGTTCCTGAGCAACATTGTATCTTGTCCGTGTTAGGTCCTCATTAAATGTTAGACTTCATTAAGTTTATTATTAAGTTGTATTACTTTTAATGTCAGCTGGCAAAATCTTAACCTTCATCAAAGCATAATTAAAGTGTCACTTATTTTGTGACATTCACTGCCCCTTCCCAGCAGACATAGCTTCACAAACATGGCTCTGCCTTTTGGGCTGGATAGCAAGCTCGTTACAAAGAATAAAAAGGTCTTATTTATCTTTTATTCCCAGGATAAAGTACAGAGCATAGAACATATTCAAATATCTCTAGCTTATAAACTCAGAAACAGAGAATAGAACAGTGATGGCCAGGGGCTGGGGGATGAGGAAAATGGGAAGATGTTGGTCAAAGGGCACAAACTTCCAGTTATAAGATGAATAAATTCTGAGGATTTAATGTAGAGAATGGTAAGTGTAGTTAACAATACTGTATTATGTACTTGAAAGTTGCTAAGAGTGTAGATCTGAAATGTTCTCATCACACATACTCAGGCAAAGTGGTAATTATGTGAGTGATGGAGGTGTTAACTAACCTCATCGTAGTAATCATTTCATAATATATACATGTATCAGATCATCATGTTGTATGCCTTAATCTTACACAAAGTTATATTTTAACTTTATTTCAATAAAGCTAGAAAAAAATAGGGAAAAAACCCCAAATATAACTGGCTTAAAGTGATTAACACAGTAAAAGATGGAAAAATAAAATAATTTACCAAATGAAGCCAGAAATTCTTGAAAAGCAGATTGAAAACAACCACAACAAAAACCTCCTTTTAAAAGGGTAGAGGCCAGTCTTTTTTCCTTCATGTTAAGTATAACAAATATTTGATAAATATTTGGGTTATGAGCCATACCAGGTTATGAAATCCATTAGTAAAATTGAGTACGTCTTGTAATACTACCAAAACTGTGGAAAGAGCTAACAATGACAACAAAAATGCAGGAAGGACATTTAACAGAAAAAGAAGTAGGGAAATCCATGGGGAAGTGAACCACATGGACCAAGTGTTGCTGCGGGCAGACCTGCTGTAACCTCTCCTAGGGGCCTGTCAGGCACCTAGGCACCACCTAGGACCTCCTGAATCAGGATCTGTATTTCAGCAAGACCTCAGGATGCATTAATGGTTAATGAGAAAGTCAGATAAATCTGAGGGGCTTTTTTTTTTTCAATTTCTCAGTTCCCCAAATGGTTTCCCAAATGTCTTAGACTACACAGGTTTTCAGACGGCAAAGATTTGGTTGCTGGCTTTTGATCAATTTTTTGTATTAGCACTGTTCAGTTTCGGTATCTGCTGAAGCAATCTGAAAGAATTTTCTTTATCACAACTAGTCAGCTGCAAAAAAGCTGTGGAGAGGTTTAGAAGTGCTATTTGCAATGGGCATAGAATAAATGTGGCTTGTTGCTTTTTGCCTGAAGACAGAAGTTGCTTGGAGGGAAATTCCCCAGCTGTAACAGAATGCCTCCATGATATACTTTAACCAATTTAGTTTTCAAAGTTTGGGACAAATCTTATTTCTTGTTATCAGTTATAGTTATATTTGTGAATTACATCAATGTTAATGAACATTAATTTGAATTTTAAAAGGATGCTTTTTCTTGTCTTAAAGAACAACTAAAACTGAAGCATCTCATTCTGCTTAGAAGAATGACTGACTTTCATTTTACCCTTTTTTATGTGCCATAAATACATACATCAAATAGATTTTTTTTCCCTGAGGCTTGCTTAAGGTCAAAAAGAAAAGAGAAAGGAAAAAGCTGTATTCCTCTCTCCTCTTTTTGATCTGATGAAAGCCCCGAAATGAAATTAATATTGATTTACCCTAAGCAAGGACAGATGTTTCAGGTGGGTATATATGTTTATAACAGGCCTATTATTGATAGATGGGAAATATGGGGACATCACTAGAAAGTGGAATTATGATTCAGTCATGAAAAGAAGAAAGCGGGATTTCCATTTTGTAAGGCTTCAGGCCATAACGAGACCAATCTGGTTTTCTCAGCAATAATTCAGACAGCCTAAACAGTCAGAATGACAATTGGAATCACATATCTGACTTTGTATTTGCACAGTCCAGGTATTGTGTGTATCTGCAGCCATCTGTGGTAGACAGAATAATGGCCCCCGAAGTCCATGTCCTAATTCTGGGAGCTGTGACTATTTTAGGTTACACAGCAAAGGGCAATGGAGGTTGCAATAGGAATGTAAATTGCTAATAAACTGGTCTTACATAAGGAGATTACCCTGCATTATCTGGGTGGGCGCAAGACCACAACGAAGACCCTTAGAAGTGGGAGGGGCAGGCAGAGGTGAGAACCAGAGAGACAGCAGAAGGAAAAGAACTCTGCTGACATTGCTGGCTTTGAAGATGGAGGAAGGGGGCCGTGAGCCAGGAATGTGGGCCACCGCTTGAAACTGCGAAGGGCAAGAAGGATTCTCCTAGAGCCTCCAGAAAGAGATACACCCGCCGATGCTTTGATCATAGCCCTGTGAGATTGGGTGGAGCTTCTGATATTCAGGATTAGGAGATAAAAACATTTGTGGTGTTTAAGCTACTAAGTTTGTGGCATTGTCACAGCAGTAATTTAAAACAAATACACCCTCTTACCATGATTCCTACTCCCACCTGCAACTACAGAATAATAACACTACAACCACAGAATAGTCATGGCTACCACATAGCATACGTTGAACCCCTGCTTGCTATGTGCTAGGAACTTAAAATTTATTATTTTATTTCTTACAAACCTCTGTCCCCCCAAAATCCTAAATTTATGAATGAAGAAATTAAGCCTTATAGAAAATAACTTGTCATCAAGTCACGTTTGAGCAAAGATTTGAATATAGATATTTCTAACTTATTTCAAAGTCTGAACACTTTCTAGTAAACCCACTGTCCCTTGGTAAAGTGTAAACATTAGATGAATTACTCTAATAACTGAATCATCACTAAATGAGAACTAAACTCAAGAGCTGTGTAGCTATGTGTTATTATCCAGAAACAATCCCTAAATTTCAGTAATTAAATGCATTTGTTGTCATAGGACACAGTGACAAAAATCTGTAGCTGGAAATTGAATCAATATGTAGTTGTCCTTTGAAGGCTAGATTTGAAGGCTATACTTACGCTCTGAACACATAAATTATTTGTGTGCTGACCCCAACAATTACTTCATGGTTATAACAAATAATTGGAACGGTCAAATTTATGGCTCATATACTATTTTGTATTGTTACATGTACTTCTTTCACAAGAAAGAGAGACATTCTTTCCCAGTTAAAAGGGAATGAATATATCTCCTTGGGAGCGATCTACTACTGCGGTTCTGTTAGAATAATCATAAGCCACTGTTATCTTCTTTACCAGCGCAGTATCCTCTCAAGCACCATTTTCTCTGCAATAGTAGGAAAGTGTTTCCTAGAGCTCTTCTCTCTTCTGGTGGCTTTATTCTCTGGTCAACCTGCAAACCTTGCTTTACCACTTGTGATGATGCTGTGTTTACCCTCACACTTTCTTGCCCACTTGCCGGGAGAGAGACCAGCGGAGCCTTTATTTCTGCTGAAAGCAGTACAGATAGCCATGATTAAGAGTCAAGAATTCATGTTTCCAACAGCATCACTAGTTCGTGGCAGCTGACTCTGTTGCCCGGCAGGCAATTTTAGTGCCATCTTATCAGGTATGCGATTTCCACTTGATATGTCATTTGGATCCTGGCCTCTCGCTTCTTTAGCTGTCAGACTGTGGGCCTCCCAGAGCAGCAGACTGCTCGGATGCTAGAGGGAAAGGGCTGACTCCCATTCTTCAACAGACCGTTAAAGAAGGAGTTCCATCTGGTGGACTCTGCAGCCTTCTATGTCCCCTTTGGAGCAGGATGGGAGAACATTATAGTGGTGGCAAAATTAACGAGGATGTAGTGAGGTGAACAAGTCTTTCTGTGATAATTCAGAACTAACTAGAAATATTTTCTTTTGCTTCAGAAATACTACTTTAGAGTGAACTGAAATTTAAATTAAAATAAATTCTTAATTTTGAATATATAGGCTTAAAGAATATGTTTGGGGCAGCCAAATTTTTCCTACATTTGAGGCTAAAAGAGAAATGTTTTATAAATTATTTTCTCAATATCTTTAATTCAAAGACTCCCTTTTTACTAGAGTCTAGAAGGTTACCTTTTATTATTCAAATGTAAATGTTTCATGAATGGGATATATTTAAAAATATAAACAAATTTTAAAAAATATTTCTGTGAGACTCAGGGAAGGGCTGAAATTTTTGTGTTAATATTGAATCCAAGAAATTAGACCGATTCTCTGTGCCATGTAAATACCAAAGTAATTATGTCCCATGATGTTTATGTAGGTACGATAATACCCAAATCCTTCTTTTCACAAGATGTTAACTCTATTTGAAAAATATCAAGATACTTTGGAAGACACACAAATTCTTCTAGTCACCGCTGCTCAAATCTATATTTACAAATGAAGAACAAACCTATTAGGTTACTGAATACTCACGTCTCAAATTTACTGAGAGTAATTTGTTAGAGAGGAACAGCTAAATCATATTTTAACACTGACTTTACCTGTGTTACAGAAATGTGCTTTCCAATTGGCTCGCCAAATCAGAATCTAATCTCTCAAAGCATAGGTCTCACTCTGATATTTTCCATTTGAAATGGTTTCCTTGCTTAAGGAGTCAAGGAGAAAAACACAACTAAAACAATGTCTGTTCTGCTGCTCACCCATAAACACGTCCACATCTCCCAGGCCCAAATACTTCTGAACCAGATAACAAACCCCCAGAGCTGTGTGCTGGTTTTTTTCCACATTCTGCTTGGAAATCGTCACTTCATCACCGCTTGGGAATTCTCCACCATTAGGTCCTCTGCCTTGTTTTCAAACTGGGAACCATCATTTTGCCTGGCCTGGTTTGAAATCTGATTGTCTACCAGCTTCCAATCTGGTACCCTCTGGCGTGCCGTACTGACATTTGGCTCTCACAGTTTCATGCTGCTAAACTCCAAGTTTTGATGTCCTGTGTGCTGCCCAAACCCCCGAGGGCACTCTATATCCAGACCCCTCATGTCTGGTGAGAAGAAATCACGTATTGAAAACTCGTCTTGATGTTTTCATTTGCCTTAATGACTTTGCGAGTGAGTAAATTGGAAAATAATGTTCCTAAAGCACTGTTGCTAGGAAGATGGTTAATGGTGTAGCACAGAAAATATCTCAAGAGAGAGTCTATGCTCAGGTTGGGCCCCAAAGTGTAAGCGGTTCTTTCTGCCAAAGACATCAGAATAAAACACCACTATTCCCAGGGGTGGCGAGAAGGCAGATTGTTGTCAGGACACCTGTGCACAAAGAGGGCTCAGATTCGAAAAGGGGAGAGCCAGCCTTGGCAACAACAAGGCAGGCAGACAGCAGATACTTCTGCACACCTGAAAGGAGGACATAATTAGTGAGACTGAAGGTCTTGAAATGCAGACTAAGAACTAGTGATGAGAGCATTAAAACAAAGAATTGCCGATCAAGGAGTGGGAGGTTTGAGACAACCAAGAAGTCTATACAGTTTCGGGAAGAGGGAAAAATTGGATGTGGATTCTTTTATCCAAATAAGTTAAAGTCTGCTATCATTTCTCTAATAAAGTATCACCAAGTTTCATACCAGAATTCTACAGTTCATGCACCATGGGCTTTGTACGTAATTATGCTGAAATTCCCTGTGTAGCGAAAGATAGAACTGACGCTCTCGATTGTTGGATTCAGTCATTCTTCACCAATCCTTGTCCTGCCACCATGGAGTTGTAGTTCCTGTGATATTACACAGTGGTGTCGGCCTCAGTTCCTTCGAGGGGATCACCGAGCAGATTCCAGCGCTCACTTGTGGAGCAGGGGGAGACCAGCACACGTGAGCAAACCAACACAGACCAGCGACCTTCCTCAGGGAAAGCTGCCTTTAAAAGAGTTGTCTTTGTGTCTAGAGTACACTGAGGAGGGAAGGAGCCTGCTTTTCTGCTCTCAACATAGCACCATCTTTACACAACAGTAACCATGCAAACCCAGGAGGATGGAAACACGGGATGGTAGCTTCACATATTCTTTGCAGTAGCCCAGCGTGGTTAGTGGGAGCTTGGACTTTGGAGGGAGGCTGCCTGGGTTGCAATCCTGGCCTTGCTTGATTCCATTTTTTCATTAGCGAGGATAACTTACATCTCGTTTGGTTGTAGATGTTCGTCTGTTTTTTTCTACAGGGATATTGGAAAGATTCAAAAACGACCACTCCATAGCTACCGTTTTTTTCAGAATCCCCTTTGCTTATTTTTGAAAAAGAGAAGTTATCTTTATGATATATGTTCTTTCTTGCCTAAAAGAACATACCATGTTGATTATTTTAAGGAAATTTGGGTAGGGGTGGTTAAGTTTGGTAAGCAGGCTGGGCCACACAGTATCCAGGCTCACATTTAAGCAGACATACCATGGCTCAGTCTCTCCTAATACTGAGGCAAGAGAGTGCGTCATGAACTTCTAATTTCTTTATTCTCTTTTGCCTTGGAAGGAATTTAAACTGAATACAAAAGAGTTTTGTTGAGCCACCATTTTACAGCATATTTTAAGTTTAGATTTCTGTTTACAAGTATATTGTAATGAATATATTATAACAGATACACTATAATCTATGAACATGCATTATTAGGATGAAAATGTCCCTCACATATTCTTGTCTTTGGAATAATAGCAGCCAAATAAAAGGCAAAAACAAAGTTTCACCTGCAAGGAAATAAGGACAATTATGAGTTTGCAATAACGGAGAAAGTCTAAGACAGATACTGCTGTTGGAAAAGCTTCTAAAATAGACCTCCAGCAGCATAAATCCCCCGTAAACGATCACGTATTATCAAGACTGTGGAGATTTAGGTTTGTCTCTTCTTAGTTTTGTCTGTCACTGAAGTAGTAACAGAGGTAATTTTCTACTGAATTAAAATAAGCTGTGGCAGTTCTTCACGGATCATAGTACACTTCAATAATAAGGCCTATTATTGTTAACAGGGGGAGAGTGATTCCACCAGATGACAAGCCGGATATACCCCTTGGTGCTCATCTACAGTGGTTAAACGGGATTTAGTGAATTGTTAACAAACTGGGGTAATTTGTATAAATGCATTTTATTGCCACTTTTGAGATAAAAAATCTCTATAAATTGAATTTCTAATATTTTAATCTCCTTTAATTCAAATATTATTATTGTGCCAGTAGTTAACTTAAGAACAAATGGGCAAGGTTGAAATGAGGTAGCTTTTGATGACTAGGGGAGAAACTACCAATGACTCGCGCTACACTGCGATGGAACGCCGTACTGAAAGATCGAGCGAGCTTCCTTGAAAGCCGTGCTAAGAAACAGCATTCATGCATCTGATAGAGGCTTGAACACGTTGCCTTTAATATTACACGTGATTCTCGAATGCTGTCATTTCAGGGTCATGTCTGAATCCATATCAAGATAGTGTGTGTAGGACAGTGCAACATACTCTATCGATATTATTATAATTGCAAAGTTTTTACCTTTTTCCATAGAAGTTGTACATGTAGAGGAAGACCTTCACATGGTTAAAAAGGATCAATCAGTAAAGAGAGTATTAAGCAAAAATAAAATGTTCCTTATCCTCATTCCCATCTCCTACATGTAGTCAGATTTAACTATCACTTTTTAATATTTTTAGTTAACCAAAATCAAAATAATATGCTCATGTCTAAAGTCTTTCTTTATTAAATTTAAACACTATCTATTGCTTTCCTGCCAATAAAAAATAATGAATTCACCATTACCTGTCCTCTGCTCCCAATCTTCCATGTAAGTTGCTACAATTTAGTTCATCTGCTACCATCTCTTCTTGTTCTAACCTCTAGTTAGTGTTCCACCAATTTTAAACAAAGTTTACTCTCCACTTTTACACTTGAATAGACACTTTAACTTCCCTCTTTTTACCTGTATGCTATCAAAGTTTATAGTATTTATACTTTGTTACTGTAATTAATTCTTCAGTACTTTGCCTATAGATTCTAAAAATTGAAAATCGATAAACTGTGCTTTCGATTTGGTGATTATTTACATATCACACAGTGCAACAAGCAGAGTGATTGCACTTGAAGAGAAAATTATGCTGTCCTATGTGCCATTTGAAGAAGAATGTTGTAAGTTTCAAAGTCAGATGGGTTTATTTTATCTTCACAGTTGCTCAAAAGAATGCCTGATTTGGGAGATCCAAGTTCCCTAATACTCATTGTAATTAACAATATATTTCTTTCTTCTGGGAAGCAAGTTAGATTGGAACTGGAAAACATATATATTTTAATATGTCACTGTAGGATCTGTTTGTTCTCCTTCCAGAAGAAACATTACGCATTTTGTAATGAGAAGCAAGAAGATAAAAAGTATGCTAAATTCATGTAAAACATCTTATTCTATCTAAATATTATGTTTGTGTTCTCCTTTAGTTTTCTATTAAAGAATAGAGAGGGATCTGCACAGTCTCAGATGAGGTCATGGAGCTGTGATTTGGTATCATCACGGCTCATAATTTATTCTCTAGGGATTAACAAGAGGGTGCGATAATGTCTCCATTTTAACAGAGTTCCCTGTTGAGGGTACAAAGCTTTGTGACAAGCTGAACAAAAGCTTCTAGGTGTCTCTTTAAGACCAAATAAACCATACGACTTGGTAATTTCTCTTTAGACAATAAAGAGTCAAACACTAATAGCACCATAACCTCGCTTGGTGTTTGTGGCTGAAACTATCATGTCCATTTTTATCATGTGCCCCTCCACTTGGTTGGCCATGGAATTGAGTGGAACGTGGATAGGAGTGATGGAAGCCACCCCTCAGACAGGCCCCTAAAATGTCCTGCACATTCTATTTCCCCGTCAGTCATCTGAAAAATCAAGAACGATGACACTTGATAACCACACATGGAAAGAGCATGGTTCTCTGGGTCACTCCTTGCAGGAAAGCACATAGAAGGGTAGCTTCATAAAAAAATTCATCTGTGGTAAAATCAATCAAGACATAAGCTTTCATTAGGTTAAAAGTCATGAGACTCGAGGGTTGATTTCGGTGGGATAAGTTGGCCTTTTATGACTTTCATATGATTGTTTTATGAAGAAATTATGGTACACTTGACTGGTCTCTGTTCTTGGTGTTTTGAAACTTCTACCATGTTTATTAAAAAAAAGGGAAGTAAAAGCATAGCTCAGAAAGGTTAGTTGTATCCAACTTTAACACCAATTTCATTTCACGTTCTGACTAAGATTTCTTGTGAGGGTATTTTTCTAGAGTCTTTAAAAGTTTTTTGTTGAAATATATTATGATTTTTTGTCATACTGCTAAGATAATCCATCTTAATCACAAAGTTTATTTAATAAAATTTATTTTCTGAAGACATACTTCGAGTCTTTGGTTATAACTTGTGGCATTTCACTATGAGACAAATCTTTTAAGCTTTTCTTTATTTGCTGCATAGCTGTCATTCCAAGTCCTTTTTCCCAAAGGTTAGATCCATACCGTCCTTATATACCATGTTTTCTTCTTTTTGTATTCCTTTTGCATTTTTCCAGATAATACCCCTTAGTAATTAAAAATATATGTATATTCAAAAGATATAAACTTTTTGATTCCCATATTTCTAAAATTATCTTCAATTTTTCTTCACAAATTATGAAGGACTGGCAAAGGTGCATTATAGGTTTAAAATAATTTCTGTCAAATCTTTGACAGCACTGTTCTTCTGACTTCTAGAAGTCACTGTTGCTAATAACTTGTCTATTATATTCTAAGTTTCCTTCCTTTGGAGGTAAACTGTTTTTGTTCTCTGGAAGCTTTTCAGACCTCTTTAGTGTTAGTATTCTATAATTGCCTAATGATGTGTCTAGTGTTGGGTAATTACAAGTTTATTTTGCTTGGCACTTGGTAGATTCTTTTGATTGAAACTTCCTTTCATCATCTCTGGAAAATTCTCTTCCATTTTTCTTGGATCATTTCCTTTCCTCCATTTTCTCAGTCCCCATCAAAGTCCCACCACCCTCCAGAACACCGCCTAGATATATGATTAATTTCCGGGTTTGATGCTTCATATCTCATTTTCTTTTCTGTAGATTCATGTTATTAACTATGATACAGTATTGCCTCCTAAATATATATATATATATATATATATATATATATATATATATATATATATATGGACATTCCTGCCTTTCTCATCTCTAAACAATTCAGAATCATGGAGATTTACCCTGTCTTTTTAAGTATGCATTAAAATATATAAAATTACTAACTTTATGGCTATTTAACATGAATTTAAAGTAATTCATAAATAACTTTTCAAAAAGGTCAAACTAAATCGATTTTAGATTTTACCCTTTCATCTATTTTTACCATATTTTAATTTTTTCCTCTAATACTCAGACTTTACATTCTGGGGTAAAAAGCATAAGGGGTATTTATGCCTGGGGAGAAGGGTGCTCACGTTACTGGATCGTAAATCAGAACTTTCTGAAGCAACACCGACTCTCTCAATCAGTTGATGCTTTGGATGCATCATATGGTGAAGATCTGGAAGAAAATTGATACTTAGATCTTACTTTTTCTTCCTGGAATCTCCCATTGATTCTGGATTCTTAATATATGCTCTCAATATACAGAGATTTCTAAGTGAGAATTTTTCCCACCTCCATAATTATGCCTCTGAGATGAGGTATCTTCCAGGTACCATTGTTCAGTCTTGATACATACCTGCATATGTTGTTTTTTGCATTTATGCCTTACATCTAAATAATGTTTCTTATTACCTTTGTATTTCTGCATTTTCCCATAGGGTCTAGTTTCAAACATATGCACGTGTGTCTATATGTATATATGAGTGTATATATTTATATATATATATATAAAACTTTGGGTGACTATAGAAGGAGGAACTCTTCCATGGTCTTCAGTGCTAACGTGGTAAACTTTCGTTACATAGTGTGGTTTCAGGCTTACTGTGTGCCATTAGGCTTTGTGACTTGCGAACTGCTGTTTATTTCTTTTATTGATTTCTGTAGCATCCTCCTCTCCATTCTTTCTCACTTCCTGTAACATCTCTTTGGATCTGGAGAGCACCTGTCTGCCATCTGATTTCAGTTGAGCCAGTTTCTTGGCTTACTCCCTCTTTAACACTGATGACAGTTTTAGTCTCCAACGTTTTCTCTTATCTGCACTGCCACACTTGCATTTCTACACTAGGTGTCATTAAAGCAAAATGTCCTAAAATTTTACATTTACATTTTGACATAGACAGCTACAGTTATACAAAGTAATCTCTCATATCTCCATTGGGCCATATGAATGCTATCTTATAAGAGCAAAAAAGGATTTTCTTTCTAAGACTCCTGTTGGTGTTGACATTGCATATGGCCAGCAAGAACTAGTCAGCATTGTGGTGTAAGCAAGACATTTACACAGCAACTAGGAAACAGAAAAGCATTGGTATCTGAGGCTTGTCCTTTGCGGGGTGTTCAGTGGGGGCTGTGCTTTCAAATACCTTCCTTCTCTGATTGGTTGGGGTTATGATGGTAGGTAGATGAATCTTCAATAAATATTTGAAACTGATTAGCTGACTAAGAGCATAATTTATGTTATTTCAAGCCCATATTTTAAGCTCATCTTATGATGAATTTCTACTTTGGGCTTCTGTAAGATAAAATATAGAAGCATTAAGTAGAAAATAAAAGATGACATCATTTTCATCAGCTTGTGCTTAAATAGAAATCCTATCCAGGTCAAGTTCCTCAGGTTCACAGGCGATGGAAGCACTTGTTTATTTAAAATAGTGCAAATAATATGCAAAATTTGGGGGAAAAACAGACTGTAAAACACTCATAATTTGAAATATTCTTTTCACTAATAGCAGAGATTTAATAATAAGAGTCCATGATTTTGTAAAGTAAGAACTATTTAGTACTTATTAGGTACAAAATACACCTATAACAGCCCTAGAAAAAAGAAACCCCAAAGACTCTTATTTACATGCATTATAGATGAGAATATAAAACCTGTCTATAAATCAGGTTTTGAATTTTCCTTTAATTGTGCTTTTCAAAGTAGATAATTAAATTGCTATGTCTTTGGGAAAAGGTCAGCTTGTTGGGATAGCAGAGATTAATCTCTCTAGGGCATTTGCTCTTAATAACCGTGAATCGTTGTTTCATAAGCTTGAAGGCTTGGCAAGACTCCATCCAGCCTAAAATACTTTGAAAATGACAGAAATTCACTAAGAAACACTTTAATAGTTTTACTAAATCACCAATTAACCTGAATAAGTACCTTTGTGTTCTCATCTACCAGTTCACCTACACTATGATCAGATATCAAAGAAAATGAGCATATGAAGCCTCCTGGGGTCTTCAGGGTTCATTCCTGTGTTTGGTTTGGTGTTTGTGCCCTGAGCTAGATGTAGAGGGTGAAAGATATGAACTCAGGTTCAGACAGAATAAAACCTCTCATTCTATAAATTGTTACTGAGTACCTGCCATCTGATTTTGCATTTTTATTGTAATTCCCATGCTGTGCCTTTATACAAATTACTAAGAGTAATTTCTAGCATAACTTTTAAGAGAATCCTAAAAGAATCTTTCTAAGATATAATGACAAAATCTATGTCTATACAAGCAAAATTAAAATCCTTTGTTGAGAATGTTAGTCCTTCTAATGAGAAGCAAGCAAACAAACCAAAAAACCCAGTAATCTGATCCTGAATTATCTAATGTGAATATTCTCATGTTGATGGGATTATCCTACATCCCATTCATAAAGCCTAAAAGTAAAAGAACAAATTGATGTTAAATTATAAATGAAATATGTTGTTTTCTAGAACATAACTATCAGAGACATAAATATAATTCATGCATCATTTTCAAGTTGTGAGCCTAAATTTTGCTAAATTCTATCAACAAACACTTAAATTACCAGTAGCAGATCTAGATCCCATTGGGAAAACTTTATTTTTTCATATGATACTTACTAGTGTATGTTCGATAATTATTTTGCAAAAGCTTATTTAATGCAACTGGGATCACCACTGCTTAAAATAAGGACACTTCTAAAGTGAACACCTATTTCTAGATTATCCCTCCCGGTCATTAGGCAGCTTGTGCTTTCTAATAACATTCTCTGACTTCTCTGGGGTATAAAAGATTTTCCGTTTCTTCATATTTGTAGGAATGAATCTTCCCCTCATCCTAATGCCTTCAATATGTGTGTTGGCATCAACAACTTGGACTCCTAAGGGAAGTGTTTAATACCCTGTAATGGCAGCATTTAAGGGGAAGTGGCAAAAATGGGGACTATTTTCTAGGAGAAAAATCACAGTTTTTATTAGTCTTAACTAACAAGGTTCATAACAACAACAAAAATATACTTGTAATTGCTTTTTTTCCCTGGCTTAGTAAGGGCTTCTTTCTTGGGACACTCAGATTACATTTTAACCTTAAAAATTATTTTGTTAATTGATGTTGATTTAATCATCTTTCCCTGCGAGCATTAATTGTTGAGCACTTTGTGTTACCAAAGTTCAAAATGAAGAGATAACTCTTGTTGTCACTTGATTATATCAACCTGGAGATACTTACAATTTAGTAAATTGTTGCCTAGAACATCTGTCTTGAACCATCAAAGTATCCATGGGACAAAGTATAAACTCGTATTTTTCTTATCAACACTAGTTTGGTTTATGCCCTTTTAATATTTACTATATTTTATTATTATTAATAAGCCCTTTCTTTTATCAATTGGTAACAGAAGGATTTTTTTAAGTTGACATTTATTACTTTTACAAACTGATTTCTTAGTCAATTGCCTGATTTTTAAAAAATATTTCAAATAAACATGAAAGCAATTTCACCATAAATATATGAAACTAACTGACAGAAGTTGTAGCTATAAATAAATTGCCAAATCATATTTTTTTACCTGTTTATCAGATCCTAGCACTGCTGACTAATATTTTCATAGTCTTCTCTTAGTATATGTGTCTTTCTACAATTAGTAAAAGACATTCATTCTGCATTTCACATTTAGTAACACTGCTGCCCCAAAAGGGGAAGGGAAAAGACCTAAGTTTTTGTCTTACCCAAAAGAGAAGAATTCAGATGGGAGATGGAAGCATTGTGTAGCGAAAGATTTTAAAGGTTTTATTTAGCAAAGGGAAAGTACACCTCCAAGAACGGGGGGCAGGCTGGTCCAAGGGCGGAGAGCAATGGTCTCCGTCTCCCCCTTCTCTTATACCCTGGCTTAGAGGTGGTCTCTTGATTGACTGACAGCTCTTGCCCCGGGAGTGCTTAGTCATGCTCGTCCCCTTTTGCACATGTCCTTACCCATGATGCACACAGAAAAATCCAAGGGGGGCCTAAACCACAATGCTAATTATATTACAATAAGCATTGGGTCATTTTTGGTTAGGTCCTTGTCGCTACCACACAGTTGCAGCTGCTGGGTTCTAACGGGTCTCCTGCTGGCACTCATTTAGAGGCAGTAAAGCCCCACTGTGCTGAAGGCAGGCATACGGCCATCTTCCGGATCATCCTACCTCTCCTCCACCTTATCTGCCGGTGCACCCACTTATCTTAGGTGTTGAAACTACCAAACAACACCTCCCAAAATTTATATGTGCATCAAAAGAAGTATTCCTAAAGTAAAATAATCATAATTTCCATTAAACTTACAAATCATGTGTCATAATGTAATACAAATATTACATGTGTATTAACATGTACAAAAGAATTCCAACTTTTGAGAAGATTTTGTACATTTTAGGATTTTATGATTATCTATATAAAATGTATTTGCCTTTAATGTTAAGAATAATTTTAAAGAACTTATTTCTGTCTACTATTTGTTTAATTAAGTGAACAGTTACATTCATTCTAGTCTACAATTTCTAATAATATAGTAAAAAAAATGACTACATCCCAAAGCTGTTTGGATCTGAAATTCATTTTATTTCTCTGCTAGATCATTTAAGACTAAATTCCTTTGTATCACCATGTTTCAGATCATTTGTTCCGTTTACCACTAATAAACTCTTTAACCTAAAAAGTTGTTTAAATTGTGTTTTCCTGTGATGATAAATATCTGCAAAATCATTTGTTCATTGTTATGTCCAAAATTCAGTCATTAGCACTGAGGTAATCACTCTACTTTTAATTATGCTGCCTGCAAAGGCTTACAACAGCTTCAGTTCTGAACAGACCATTCCTTAAAGCAATTCACCTCAAACTATTAAACTAAGAAATTAATGGCTCTGTCGACCGTGGCTCTTTCCAGCCGATTACTTGAATAAGATAAAGTTTTGTGTAAAGCACATTCTTTTTCCTTTGTCCTTGCTTTGCAATTTATCATGAAGTTTGATGACCTTCCTCCAACTCATCATTCTAATCAAACTTTCCCACTTGTACTAACCACTTCCTGTGGTGTGCATTTTAGTCATTGATTCTGTGTGTGTGTGTGTGTGTGTGTGTGTGTGTGCGCGCGCACGTGCGTGCTGTGAATCTGTTTAGGGCAGAGAGGTTGTTACATGAAGAATAGTGTCTTAAGGAGTCATACAACAACACGAAAGAGTATAGATATTAGTGAAGGAAAAATAAACCAGTTTCTCCCCTGGATTTTAGCTTTGTCTTTCTGACCAACAAGTTACTGAGCTGCCTGATGCAACCCATAAGAACTTACTTTTAGAAAGGAATTTGATCAATTCATTCACACTGAGATATACAGGATGAAAGGCTCAAATGTTGCTAAGGGAAAGGGCTTTCATGATGTTTTCAAAGAAATACCACTATAATTATATAATATATTATATACACTTTTTTCTCTTCATTTAAAATATATATAAAATTTTGTTTAAAAATATAAATTTACATTATATGATTTATATACAAGGGACAACTATGGCAGAAAGAATGGAGGGGATGAGGTAAGTGGGCTTACACGGCTGTGAGTTTTTAAAACTTTACGTGAAGCGGTCCAATTTTAACACTGAGTAGACTGAGATGTTAAAGGTACACACTGCAACTCCTAGAGCAACCACCAAGATAGTACAGGGAAGGTTAGCTAAAATCAAATAGTTAAATAAAATGGAATTCTGAAAAATGCAATTAACACAAATTTTGGATGAAATCAACAAATTATTTGCAGAATCAACATACCAACTTTACACAAGATTAGTAGAAAACTGTAATATTTGTATGTATATTAAAGAAATTAAGTTTATTATAAAAAATTTGTTCACAAAGAAAACTGCAGCCCCAGATGGATTCACTGGTAAATTCTAGCAACCATTTGAGGGAAATATAATACCATCTCACACAAACTGTTTCAGAAAATTAAGTAGGAAATACTTTCAATTTGTTTAATAAGACATTAACTTCCCTGATAACAAAGTTACACAAAGTCATTACAAGGAAAGGAACTACAGACAAATAACTCTCATGAACTTAGATGCAAATATTCTCTACAAAATATTTGCAAATAAAATTCAGCAATACATATCAAATCAGTATAATGACCAAGAGGGTGATAGTACCAGGAATGTTAAGTTGGTTTAACATTTTAAAAAGTTAATGGAGAACTAGAACCCATTTCTCTCTTATCACCTCCAACTTTCATGTCATGGGTAACTTGTGGGAGAAGCTGGCAGTATTCACCCAGGGTTGTGTATGCACTTGGCCCAGAATTCAGAGAAGCTGAAAGAGGAGACAGTCTGAGAACCGGAGGAGCTATATGCCCCACTGCTGCCCTACACTCACAAAGTGAGACAGTAGATTTTTCAAAAAGTCATTGTAACTTACTACATTAACAGAATAAGGGGAAACTCATATAATCATTACAACAGACTAAGGAAAAAATCTTTGAAACTATTCAGTGTCCATTCACTATAAAAGTTCTCAGCAAATAAGAATCAAAGAGGATATTTTTAATTTGATGAAAGGAATATGCAGAATTATTCCAAATAGCATGACACGTAAAGGTCAAAGACACTTTTCCCATAAGACCAGGAATGAGACAAGCATGCCTGCCTGCACTGCTTATATTCAGTACTGTATTGGAAGTCATTCCCCATGCAACACGGAAAGACAATGAACTGTAAGACAAGTAGATCATATAGGAGGTAGTAAAACACCCTTTATTCACAAATGACATGAATTTTTCTTTGTAAATGTAGAGTATATTAAAGTATCTATAAAACAAATACGAGAACTAAGAAGTGAATTTAGCAAAGGCACTGGATACAAGGTCAGTATAAATAATAATAGCATTTTTATGTAACAGCAGCAAACAATTGGGAAATAAAGCTGACAATTTAAAAAAGTGTATTAATGATAGGATCAAAAAACAAAACACTAAGAATAAAATAATGAGAAGTAAAATATTTTTTTAAATATGTATATATTTTAATTGAGGTATAGTCAGTTTATAATGTGTCAGTTTCTGGTGTACAGCATAATGTTTCAGTCATACATCCACATACATATATTCCTTTTCATATTCTTTTTTCATTATAGGTTACTACAAGGCATTGAATATAGTTCCCTGTTCCATATAATGGAAACTTGTTGTTTATCTATTTTATGTACAGTAGTCAGTATCTGCAAATCTCATACTCCCAATTTATCCCTTCCCACTCCCTTTCCCCCTGGGAACCATAAGTTTCTTTTCTGTGTCTGTGGGTCTGTTTCTGTTTTGTAAATATGTTTACGTTCATTTGTATCTTTTCATCTTTTTTAGATTCCACATATGACTGCTGTCATATGGTATTTTTCTTTCTCCTTCTGGCTTACTTCACTTAGAATGATGATCTCCAGGTCCACTCATGTTGCTGCAAATGGCACATGTTTTATTCATTTTTATGGCTGAGTAGTATTCCATTGTATGTATATGTCACAGCTTCTTTATCCAGTCATCTATCGATGGACATTCAGGTTGGAAAGACCAAATTTAACACCAAAATTTGATGAGGCTGATGAGCAACTAGAATTTTAGTACCTTATTCAGGGTTTTACAAAATGGTACAATTACTTTTGGTGTGATAAAATGACATAGCTACCTTTGGCAATATTTTATAAAACTAAACACATATCTTCTCTATAAGCCTTTTCAATGACTGGACTAGGAAGTATGGTCAGTATAACTCGTTTTTCATTGCTGTTTTAGAATACTCTTTCATTATCGCTGTTACTTCCTCTTCTGAAGTCTGTTAGGTCCTCCATATTCCTTCACCTCTAAATCCTGTAGCTACACTTTCCTGCTGTCCAGATGTATCTTGATGACTTTATTGATGAGTTTTCTTCCTTCAACTGTTTCATGCCTTTCTGCTTAGTGCTTTTCTCAACCACTGTGACAACCTATGTGCATCCTGGCACCACAGTTCTTTGACCTTCTCAACTGCAATGACTTACAATTAAAGAGTTGCCATCTGGCAAATCCTCATCTCAGAAGAGTTTGTGTAGAGTTGGAACTTGAATGATTTTTCTCTGACTTATAGTTTTTAATTTTCTCCATTTTCCAATTTCACATCTGTTCTAAGGCTTTTTGACTCTTTGCTTTCATTGTGACCTCTGATTCTTCACCACCTGCTTATTTGATTGCTTGTTTTTTTTTTTCTTTCTTCCTAGCACTGGCCTTGAAACTAGAGACTTTCCATTAATGCTAAACTGAATTGATTCCACTCACCTCTCTAGTTTGGGTGCATATTGTGATCTGTCATCTCAATACCCCCTTTAAGGCATCCTAGAGTCACTCATCCCCTTGGCCTGTACTGCATTCCTGAAACTTTAATCACTTTTACCTGAGGTTTCCTCTGTTCTCTCTTCTACCTTGTTGGAAGTTGATGTAAAGAGTCTCTACAAATGACTGATTACATATAATAAGTACTATACCTAATCTCAGAGAGCCCTGGCTGTACCTCAACAGTCCTTATGTTCATCTTGACCCTATTCCTATTCCACACTCTATAGTAGCTATTCTAATATTTTTAAATTTCTTCAAATCTTTTACTCATGTCCTTTTTCTTTTCTGAGAAAAATAATGACTCTCCTGTTTCCTGCCATCGATAATTCAGTGCTTGATCCCTTTTCATTCTGGCTTCTACAAAAGAGCAAGTTTTATTGAAAACCACCCCTCTCCCCTGCCCATTGCAGTTTTAATACTGTTTGCATTACCTCCCTTTTCCTCTTTCTATATAAAGTTACTCAGACCTCCTCTCTCAAAATACAAATACCCCTCTGCCCCTCAAATTTTTGCTTAGTACACACCCCACACTATTGTCTCTAATATGTTAAAGACAAGTCTGCACTCATTACTTCTATTTCTTCAATTGTAAATTCTTAGCCCTTGTCCCCATAACCACTTAAGTCCCACCACGCGTGAAAACTGCCTTCAAGAAGGTCATCTCTGACCTTTTCACCAAAATCAATGTTTTTTTCCCTTATCTTCTTCATCTTTGAACTGTAAAGATATGTGTATTCTTACTTTGTATTTCAAAACTTTGATTTGGATGCTGTACTTGAATTCCATTTTACCTTGTAAAATTTGTTCTTGGACATCTTTTTCACTGATTTATTTACTTCTCCACTTCCTTCTCAAAATTCTGTTCTATCTCACTCTTCTCTTCAAAAGGGTTAATGGCCAGCCATAGCAATTGGCTCACCTAATTCAAATACCTCCATCTAAAAATAAATGAAGTTCTTCTTTTAATGAAGAACTTACTTAAAATGCAAGGAGACATCAACTCATGATTTAAAATATATTGCTTGCTGATGGTTAATAACTCTCTATCTCTCCCTCCCTCTACACACACACACACACACATCCTAATAGAAATTAAGCAGATCATACATTATAGTTGGTTATAACAACCACATACTTCAACTGCTGACAATATATTGTCCCACATTAATACTGGTGAGGCTTTTCACTATGAGCATCTGGGTCCCAGTTCTTCTGTATCTCCATCTTACATTACCTTGTTTCCTGTGTCAGTTCCACGTGGTCCACTTCTGGGACTCATTTGTTCTAACTCATTTGGAGCTCTCTATCTGAAACTTCTAGATATTCAGTCCATAAAAAAGAGCCTTCTCTTCTGTTGCTTCATAAAACCCAGCAAATCTACTTCCAGTAGCACAACCATTTCTGTATAACATTGCTATTGCACACGTCCAAGGAATTTCTCCACTGTGGTTTTCCATCTCTCACTTTCAAATCTTCTCTGGCAGTAGAAGCTAAAACGAAAGTTGTCTCCTCGAAGCAAATGCTGCTACACGTGTTTTTTGTGAACAATACAAGAATTAAACTATAATCAAGCTACTTTCTGCTTAGTGAGTCAAATTTGCTCTCATCAACATATCATGCCAAATCTAAATTAAATCCTCCTTTCAAGTGTTCCAAATTCTCCATACACTTGACCAAACTTGTGTCAATCTTATTTTTATTCCAACACACATTGCTCCTTTCATCCAAGAGATTGTCCTGTCCCTGACATGACATGAGGCCCCCGTTAGGGCACGTCCTTCAGTGGGGTTTGTATCACCCCCACGGCAGCAATTACTTTCTTTGCTAACAGTTGCGTATGAAGTATCTTCAGTTAAATATTATTTTGGAAATTAGAAACAATCTTGAGAATTATTTTAATAATCCTCCTCCTCCACCTCCTCCTCCACCTCCTCCTCCACCACCTCCTCCTCCACCACCTCCTCCACCTCCTCCTCCACCTCCTTCACATCCTCCTCCTCTTCCACATCCTCCTCCTCCTCCACATCCTCCTCCTCCACATTCTCCTCCTCCACATCCTCCACATCCTCCTCCCCCACATCCTCCTCCTCCACATGCTCCTCCACATACTCCTCCTCCTCCACATCCTCCTCCTCCTACACCTCCTCCACCTCCTCCTCCTACTCCAAGTCCTCCTACTCCACATTCCTTTTTAGGTAGGGAAAGGAAGTACTGCTCTTCCTGGTCCTAGAAAGCAGGAAGGAACTGAGCGTACTTTGAGATTCCATTGAAAGACTGCTTCTGGCTCTTTTCATTAGAGGCTAAATGTTGCACCAGTGGTAAATCTACTTCCAGATTGATTTATCCAGTTAATTCTCCATAATTCAATTCAAGAACTCCTTGCAGGCTATCTGGAAGACTGGCAGCAATTACTTTCTTTCTTAATAGTTGCGTATGAAGTAGCTTTATATAATATTATTTTGGAAATTAGAAACAATTTTGAGGATTATTTTAATAATCCTCCTCCTCCTTCACCACCTCCTCCACCTCCTCCAACTCGTCCACCTCCTCCTACTCCACCTCCTCCACCTCCTCCTCCACTTCCTCCTCCTCCTCCACATCCTCCTCCTCCACCTCCTCCTCCTCCACCTCCTCCTCCTTCACCTCCTCTTCCTCCTCCACCTCCTCCTCTTCCACATCCTCCTCCACCTCCTCCTCCACCTCCTCCACCTCCACCTCCTCCACCTCCTCCTCCACCTCCTCCTCCTCCACCTTCTTCTCCTCCTCCTCCTCGAAATCCTCATCCTCCTCCACATCCTCCTCCACATCCTCCTCCACCTCGTCTTCCTCCACATCCTCCTCCTCCACATCCTCCATCTCCTCCTCCTCCTCCACCTCCTCCTCCTCCACCACATCCTCCTCCTCCTCCACATCCTCCTCCTCCTTCACATCCTCCTCCTCCTTCACATCCTCCTCCTCCAACTCCACCTCCTCCTACTCCTCCACATTCCTTTTTAGGTAGAGAAAGGAGCACTGCTCTTCCTGGTCCTAGAAACCAGCAAGGAACTGAGCGTACTTTGAGATTCCATCGAAAGACTGCTTCTGGCTCTTTTCATTAGAGGCTAAATGCTGCACCAGTGTTAAATCTACTTCCAGCTTGATTTATCCAGCTAATTCTCCATAATTCATTGTTGAACTACTTGCAAGCTATCTGGAAGACTGGCAGCAATTACTTTCTTTCTTAATAGTTGCGTACGAAGTAGCTTTAATTCAATATTATTTTGGAAATTAGAAACAATCTTGAGGATTATTTTAATAATCCTTCTCCTCCTCCACCTCCTCCACCTCTTCCTCCTCCTCCTCCACCACCTCCTCCTCTCCACCAACTCCTCCACCTCCTCCTCCTCCACCTCCTCCACATCCTCCACCTCCTCCACATCCTCCACCTCCTCCACATCCTCCTCCACCTCCACCTCCACATCCTCCTCCACCTCCACCTCCTCCTCCTCCACCTCCTCCTCCACCTCCTCCTCCAACTCCTCGTCCTCCACCTCCTCCACATCCTCCTCCTTCTCCACCACATCATCCTCCTCCTCCACATCCTCCTCCTCCTCCACATCCTCCTCCACATCCTCCTCGTCCACATCCTCCTCCTCCACCTCCTCCTCCTACTCCACCTCCTCCTACTCCTCCACATTCCTTTTTAGGTAGAGAAAGGAGTACTGCTCTTCCTGGTCCTAGAAACCAGCAAGGAACTGAGCGTACTTTGAGATTCCATCGAAAGACTGCTTCTGGCTCTTTTCATTAGAGGCTAAATGCTGCACCAGTGTTAAATCTACTTCCAGCTTGATTTATCCAGCTAATTCTCCATAATTCATTGTTGAACTCCTTGCAAGCTATCTGGAAGACTGGCAGCAATTACTTTCTTTCTTAATAGTTGCGTATGAAGTAGCTTTATATAATATTATTTTGGAAATTAGAAACAATCTTGAGGATTATTTTAATAATCCTCCTCCTCCTCCACCTCCACCTCCTCCAACTCGTCCACCTCCTCCTCCACCACCTCCTCCTCCTCCTCCACCTCCTCCTCCACCACCTCCTCTTCCTCCTCCACCTCCTCCTCCACCTCCTCCTCCACCTCCTCCACTACCTGCAACTCGTCCTCCTCCTCCTCCTCCTCCACCACCTCCTCCTCCTCCACATCCTCCTCCACATCCTCCTCCTCCTCCACATCCTCCTCCACCTCGTCCTCCTCCTCCTCCTCCTCCTCCTCCACCTCCTCCACCTCCTCCAATTCCACATCCACCTTCTCCTCCACCTCCTACTCCTCCACCACCTCCTCCTCCTCGTCCACCTCCTCCTCCTCCTCCACCTCCTCCTCCTCCACATACTCCTCCACATACTCCTCCACCTCCTCGACCTCCTCCTCCTCCTCCACCTCCTCCTCCTCCTCCACCTCCTCCTCCACCTCCTCTTCCTCCTCCTCCACCTCCTCCTCCTCCTCCTCCTCCTCCACCTCCTCCAACTCCTCCACATTCCTTTTTAGGTAGAGAAAGTTAGTACTGCTCTTCCTGGTCCTAGAAACCAGGAAAGAACTGAGCGTACATTGAGATTCCATCGAAAGTCTGATTCTGGCTCTTTTCATTAGAGGCTAAATGCTGCACCAGTGGTAAATCTACTTTCAGATTGATTTATCCAGTTAATTCTCCATAATTCAATTCTGGAACTCCTTGCAGGCTATCTGGAAGACTGGCAGCAATTACTTTCTTTGTTAATAGTTGCGTATGAAGTAGCTTTAATTAAGTATTATTTTGGAAATTAGAAACAATCTTGAGGATTATTTTAATAATCCTCCTCCTCCTCCACCTCCTCCTCCACCACCTCCTCCTCCTCCACCTCCTCCTCCTCCACCTCCTCCTCCTCCTACTCCACCACCTCCTCCTCCTCCTCCTCCTCCACCTCCTCCTCCTCCACCTCCTCCTCCACATCCTCCTCCTCCACATGCTCCTCCACATCCTCCTCCTCCTCCACATCCTCCTCCTCCTCCACATCCTCCTCCTACTCCACCTCCTCCTCCTACTCCACCTCCTCCTCCTCCTCCACATTCCTTTTTAGGTAGAGAAAGGTAGTACTGCTCTTCCTGGTCCTAGAAACCAGGAAGGAACTGTGCGTACTTTGAGATTCCAGCGAAAGACTGTTTCTGGCTCTTTTCATTAGAGGCTAAATGCTGCACCAGTGGTTAATCTACTTCCAGCTTGATTTATCCAGCTAATTCTCCATAATTCAATTCTTGAACTCCTTGCAAGC
>NW_027328742.1:21351427-21393927 GCF_048564905.1 Vicugna pacos | reverse complement strand
CTCCTCCTCCTGCACATCCTCCTCCTCGTCCACATTCTCCTCCTCCTCGTCCACATTCTCCCCCTCCTCGTCCACATTCTCCCCCTCCTCGTCCACATTCTACTCCTCCTCGTCCACATTCTCCCCCTCCTCCTCCAAATTCTCCCCCTCCTCCTCCTCCTCCACCAGCTCCTCCTCCACTACCTCCTCCTCCACCACCACCTCCTCCTCCACCACCTCCTCCATCACCTCCTTCTCCTCCTCCATGTCTTCCTCTCCCTTGTTCGTTCACAGAGATGCCAGCAGCGTGCTGGTTGCCGCCGCCGCCACCGCCTGCCGCCGCCGCCTCCCGCCACCGCCTGCCGCCTCCCGCAGCCCGCCGCGCTCCAGCTCCGCGCGGCGGGAAGCGGGCCCTTGATCGTTCACAGCGATGCCAGCAGCATGCTGGGTGCCGCCGCCGCCGCCGCCTCCAGCCGCCTTCTCCCGCCTCCCGCCGCCGCCCGCCGCCACCCGCCTCCCGCCGCCCGCAGCCCTTCCGCTCCGCGCGGCGGGAACCGGGCCCTTGTTCGTTAACAGAGATGCCAGCAGCGTGCTGGGTGCCACCGCCGCCGCCCGCCGCCGCTGCCTCCCGCCACTGCCCGCCTCCCGCCGCCGTCTCCCGCATCCCGCCGCCGCCCGCCGCCGCCTCCCGCTGCTGCCCGCAGCCCTCCGCCCTCCCACTCCGCGCGGCGGGAACCGGGCCCTTGTTCGTTCACAGCGATGCCAGCAGTGTGCTGGGTGCCACCGCATGCCGACGCCTCCCGCCGCCGCCCGCCGCCGCCCGCCGCCGCCGCCGCCGCCGCCGCCGTCTCCCGCCTCCCGCCTCCCGCCGCCGCCCGCCGCCGCTGCCTCCCGCCACCGCCCGCCTCCCGCCGCCGCCTCCCGCCTCCCGCAGCCCGCCGCGCTCCCGCTCCGGTAGCGGGAACCGGGCCCTTGTTCGTTAACAGAGATGCCAGCAGCGTGCTGGGTGCCGCCGCCGCCCGCCGCCGCCCGCCTCCCGCCGCCGCCTCCCGCCTCCCGCAGCCCGCCGCGCTCCCGCTCCGGTAGCGGGAACCGGGCCCTTGTTCGTTAACAGAGATGCCAGCAGCGTGCTGGGTGCCGCCGCCGCCGCCGCCGCCGCCCGCCTCCCGCCGCCGCCCTTCGCCGCCGCCGCCGCCCACCGCCTCCCCCCCCCCCCGCCTCCCGCCGCCGCCCGCCGCCGCCGGCGTCTCCCGCCTCCCGCCGCCGCCCGCCGCCGCCCACCGCCTCCCCCCACCCCGCCTCCCGCCGCCGCCCGCCGCCGCCGCTGCCTCCCGCCACCGCCCGCCTCCCGCCGCCGTCTCCCGCCGCCCGCCGCCGCCCGCCGCCGCCCACCGCCTCCCCCCCCCGCCTCCCGCCGCCGCCCGCCGCCGCCGCCGTCTCCTGCCGCCGCCCGCCGCCGCCGCCCGCCGCCGCTGCCTCCCGCCACCGCCCGCCTCCCTCCGCCGCCCGACGCCGCTGCCTCCCGCCACCTCCCGCCTCCCGCCGCCGCCTCCCGCCTCCCGCAGCCCGCCGCGCTCCCGCTCCGGTAGCGGGAACCGGGCCCTTGTTCGTTAACAGAGATGCCAGCAGCGTGCTGGGTGCCGCCGCCGCCGCCCGCCTCCCGCCTCCCGCCGCCGCCCGCCGCCGCCGCCGCCGCCGCCGCCCACCGCCTCCCCCCCCCCGCCTCCCGCCGCCGCCCGCCGCCGCCGCCGTCTCCTGCCGCCGCCCGCCGCCGCCGCCCGCCGCCGCTGCCTCCCGCCCCCGCCCGCCTCCCTCCGCCGCCCGACGCCGCTGCCTCCCGCCACCTCCCGCCTCCCGCCGCCGCCTCCCGCCTCCCGCAGCCCGCCGCGCTCCCGCTCCGGTAGCGGGAACCGGGCCCTTGTTCGTTAACAGAGATGCCAGCAGCGTGCTGGGTGCCGCCGCCGCCGCCGCCCGCCTCCCGCCGCCTCCCGCCGCCGCCGCCGCCGCCGCCGCCCGCCGCCCCCCGCCCGCCGCTGCCGCTGCCGCTGCTTCGTGGAGCCGTTCGCGGGGCCTACCTTTTCGAAGAGTACCCATGCCCTCGATGGCTCCAACACCCCTTGTCTCTTGACTCCGCGTCCATGGGGCCCCAGGAGCCACTCCACGTTCGCGGAGAGGCCTGGAGGACACACAGCGCTCACCGCTCCGCTCCCCTTCGGCGTACATCCTCTCTGGAAGCCACTGGAACAAGGCAGGGCCCGCCCCAGGAAGGGGGCGTGGCCACGGCGCCCGCTCCAAGGACCCCGGGTCAGGCTGCCCTCCGCGCCGCCTGAAAAAACGCAGCCCCACTGTGATTGGATGAGGCAATGCACTATAATAAATGAATGAATAAAAGCTATATAAATATGAGGCACACATTAAAGAAGAGACATGTTTACCACCAAGAATTGTGGAGTATTTCTTTACAAGAACATTTCAAGGCACAAATAAAAATACTTCAGGAAATATATACTAAATCTTTTAATTCAAATAGTAGTATAGAATCCTTCTCAGAAAGATTATTGTACATTATATCTCTTATTTTACAATAATAGAAAATAAAATTAGTAATACAAATATTTAAAGCCAATCATCAGAATTAAATTAATATTTATTTATATAAACAATGTAAGTAAGTAAAAATCATCAGTTCCATTTAATATATATATATATTTGTATATACACACACACAGATATATATATCTGAATCATTATGCTGCATACCAGACACTTCAAAAGCCACTTGGTGAGGGCCAGATGCATCATTTAATCAGCCTTACAATATCATATTACTTTCAGGTGTACAACATAGTGATCCAATATTTTTTTACAGATTACACACCATGCAAAGTGATTATAAAATACTGACTATATTCCTTGTGATGTATGTGACATCCCAGTGACTTACTTGTTTTACAATTGGTACTTTGTAGCTCTTAAGCCCCTTCACCTATTTTGCCCCTACCCCTGCCTCTCTCCCTGTGTTAACCACTAGTTGTTCTCTGTATCTGTGAGCCTGTTCCTGTTTTGTTATGCTTGTTCATTTGCTTTGCTTTTTAGATTCCACATATAGGTGAAAACATACAGTTTTGACTTTCTCTGGCTTATTTCACTAAGCATAATGCTCTCCAGGTCCATCCATGCTGTTGTAGATTGTAAGATTTCATTCTTCGTGTGACTCAGTAATACTCCATTGTATGTATTTGCCACCACTTCATCTATATATCTGCCGATGGGCACTTGGTTTTCTTCCATATCTTGCCTATTGTAAATAATGCTGCTATGAACATTGGGGTGTATATATCTTTTTGATCTAGTGTTTTTGTTTTCTTTGAATAAATATCCAGGAGTGAAAATGTTGGATTGTGTGGCAGTTCTATTTTTAATTTTTTGAGGAAACTCCATACTGTTTTCCAGATTAGCTATACCAATTTACATTCCCACCAACAGTGTGCTAGGTTTCCTTTTTCTCCACATCCTTGCCAACACTTATTATTTCTTGCCTTTTTGATGATAGACATTCTGATATGTGTAAGGTGATCTCTCTTTGTGGCTTTGATTTGCATTTCCCTGATAATTAGAATGTTGAGCATCTTTCCATGTACCATTGGACATCTGTAAGTCTTCTATGGAGCAAGGCCTACTCAGGTCCTGAGAGGGAGAATTGTATGTTTTAGAGTAAAGATAAGTTATGGGAGTGAGTGATTTTACTCATTGTCTCTGTCCTAAGTAGACTGAGAATTTTCTCTCACATGGGAGTTGGGGGTTCAACTCTAACTGTGCAAGGCATCGTGCTTAACTTTGGGGGAATAAAAATAGGAATAAGGCTAATTCCTTGAATTTAAACATAGGTGCTTAGATCCTATAAATGTCAAAAAAAAAAAAGAATAAATGGAGAACCAAAACAGAAACTAAGTGTGGAAAATTGAAGGGACAATAAACATAGAAATGGTCATCTTTCAGCTGGCCACTGAAGGGTGGGATCAACTTTATCCGCTTGACATCTGGATTGAGGCACACTGACCTGTGGCATTAATCATTTTTTACTGCACTGAGATTTGAGTAAAAGTCTCAAAATTATATGAAGGATAATTATGAAAATAACTATATGAAATATGACATTGAGTCTATTGTAGAGTGTTGCCAATGACTTTGCTCTTTATAGCATAGGATCCTGAGAGAAACTGCTGTCTAGTCTTAGTTTCAGTAATATTTCTCTTTAATCATTGGTTCATTGTATGGACTCTCTAAATTGTGTAAATGACCAGGTTTTAATTTTAACACAGTCTGTTTGAAATGAAATGCTTGGCCCAGCCACGTTCTGGTTTCATTTGCTAGTCCTAGTCTTGTTCTCCTTTATTCTTTTGCCCCATTCTTAGGTCTGCTTATTACATTTTGTATATCTTGCCTTTCATCTTTTCTACATGAAGTAGGGTAAACATGGCTTAAGAAAAAAAACAAAACTTAAAATGGTGAAAATATAGTTACGAAGTATAGTCAGAATGTGAACAGAGGTAACCAGAACGTGAACGGAGATGTGGCTTGTCTGAAGGTGTCATACCCTTTCAAACATAACGTTTCTATAGAAACTCCATTAAAAAATAAATAAATAATAAATAAACCTAATTACCTCCCCCCTCCGAAAAAAAGAACAATAAAGATGACTTACAGAATTTTACAGACAACCTCTGAATTCAGAATTTTTGGCTACCTCTATGCTAAAATCTTCAGTGACTATACATTCCCTACTTTTTTTTTTTCCAGGTCCACTCTAATTCAGTATGATCTCATCTTAACTTGATTATATCTACAAAGACTCTATTTCCAAATAAGGTCACATTTATAAGCACTGGGGGTTAGGCCTTGAATTTGAACATTTCTTTTTGGAAACATAATTCAACCCACAGCAAACAGTAGTGATACAGCAAAAATTATACTACAAGCCAGGTTTTGCTCTTGCTCTCCATTGAGTCTTGTTACAAACTCCCTACTTCTCATCTCAAGTAGCTGTACAAGTTCATAGTTCCACACTCATCTCGCAATATTTCCACTCTCAGTGATTGCTGCTCTGCCTCTGCTTTTGTATATGAATTCTCCCTCATTGGATAGTCCCTTTTGATGAATGAGTCATTGGCTGAGATAACCAGATGATTATTTCAGTTGTTATATGATTCCTCCTTCCAGACGACCCAATCTGGACTCCAGTGAGCAAGTGATAACCACATTTCCTCATGGATTCATGTCCTGGAATGTTGATGCCACCACTTGTCTCGGACAGAGGATCCCACACAAGGCTTAATCCAAGTAAGGGGTCTTCGCTGACCCCTTCCCTGTATGTAACAGTTACCAACATAACATGCATGGAATTTGGAACTGGATCGAGATGAGTTCAACCTCTGATTTTGAAAATACTGGGACGGACTGCTGTACCTGGTCTCGGAGAGGCTCAACCACGTGTAAAACTGAGTCCCAGCTTCCCTGACACTCCAAAGACTAAAGTGGAACAACTGTGAGTTCCATTGGTCGCATAGGAAACATACTAGGTCATCAAAAGGGACAAATCATGTTCACATACAGCTGCACAGTAATTGAACAAAAAATACATTCTGGTTTTGCAACCTCCTGAAGTGCATGAATTCACACATTAATTCAACCCTTAAAATGTGTTCATGTTAAAAATGAAGGAAAAAACACCTCACAGTTTGGTTGTGAGAAATGAAGAAAATATTAAAATTTTTGTCACTGTTCCAGCACACAATAGATGCTCAATGAATGTTAGTTCCCACTCTTCCCACATAAACAGCAATAGAGCTCACAGTGTCATCAGTATCATTCTATTATGCTCTGCTTCAGGACAGGTTTTCAGGGCATGTTTACATTTATTTTGTAAAATATTTATGCCCATGATATTCCTAGGAATTTCCTTTTATTTCTTTCAGTAATAAATATTTGTTTACATAGTTATTTTTTCTCCTCTACCCAAAAATCATTCACCAGAGTTCACACAGGTTTTGCAAGCCAGATCCCTGAGACTAACCTTTTCCAACCTAGCTAACCCAACATTTTTCAAATTAACAGATTGAGGCGGTGCATAGAATTACAGTAGGCATTTTCCTCTTCTCTTAATTTTTAGGTCCCCAAAGGCTACCTGAACACCTAGTGTGAAACCTGGAGGCAGAACATCATTATTTAAAATATGAAAAATCTCTCCACTTGTTGGCCAAACCTCCTTTCCAGATACAGGACAGAAGCAGCAAGGCCACAACAAAATGCAAGAAAATTTATCTGAAAACTTCAATTAAAGAAACACGATTTTTTTTCAGACATTATCAAAGGTTGACAATGCAATTCAGATTGCATACTAATTTCAAAAATTGTCATATCCAAGTGATTATCAATATGGCTCTTTTGTTTGTAATTTATAAATAATGATAACATATTTGCAATAAAGTAGTTAGCTTGTTTTTTTAATAAGACCAAATATCCATTCATTCACATTTGAAAGCAGATAATCTACCAGAACTCATTTTGAAGTTGGTGGAGGAAGTTGAGAAGAGAAAAGAAAACTTTTCAGAATAGGGATCAGTTAAACATTGCTACATTATTTAGATAAACAATGTAACTGACAATAAAAGGAAAATGACATACCAGTAAATGTTTATTTCCTTATAATTTACCCTCCCTAATGGATATCAATCTTAACCTGCCATAAACTAAATTTAGTACCCAAGTAAGAATGCTACAACTCTCTTTATATTATCAGTAACACAAGCATGATTGCAGAATTTGTATATCTTGAAGTTTATAATATTTCCTGCTTTGTGAAATCAGGATAAAAATCTGCTTTCATTAGTAAGTTTGGGGTTTTAGGGTCAAGGCAAGTGGAGACTCAGAGTGACAGCTTTTGAAGAGTTAAATTTGTATGTTTCTTTAAAACGTCTAATCTAGGCTTGTGTGCTTGGGAAACATTGGAAAATGTCATTGTAATATTGATGTATGCTTCCCTAACATGTAGCATATTTTTAGTAACCTCCTCAAAAATATTTTCCGTAATTGTATTATTTCTATTTTCTGTCTTGCTGTTTTATTCAAATAAGTATCAGTCTAGTTTCTTATTATTTTATGAAACTGTGCTACATTTTGCACACGTGAAGTCTGCACATCTACACATACTTTTTTTCCCTTTTACTTTTAAATGCTTCTGGGAGTATTTCCTAAGAATAAGAATATTCTTTCATGACCACTGTATAGTTAAAATTTTAGAGATTTTTATATTGATTCACTATGTTTTCTGCTCTACATATTCCAATTTTGTCAATAACATTCTTTATGGCAACTTTTCCCTCTACAGTCCAAGATCCAGTCCAAAATCACACATTGTGTGTAGTTTCCTTCTGAATCTGGAACACTCTTCAGCTGTTAACTTTCATGACAGAAACAGTTTGGAAGATTACAGACCCTCTCTTTTTCTTTTTCGTAATGTGTTTTAAGGGGTTTGTCAAATTTCCTCACATTAGTTTCACATTTAGATACATATCCTGGCTCTCATTGCTATATAAAACATACCATGCCCTATTTAAGGTACCATATTAAGAAGTTCACATATGTCTGTCTGTCCCTCAATGTTTTATAATTCATTACTCTCCCTGTTTAATTATCTTGTTCCAGTCTTGGTTAGCGGCATCTCCTTCAGATGATGGTGTCCTTTTAACAAGTCATCATTTCTTTTTACATATTTTTACTTTCTGGCATAAAAAAATTAGTCCAGACTCAACTTACCCGGTTCTGGACCATGAATTGGTAAATTACCTGAGGATTCCTGTTCAATTTTTCATGGAGAGCGTTAACAGAGATGTGTGGGTTCTACATACGCTCATTGCCACTGAAGTTTCTTATTGACGCTTGTAACAGAGAGTAGTAGTATTTATAACATAAATTCATACTGATACATCCAACTGTAATCCATCTCAACGCTATTCTTCCTTCCCTCATGCCTTGCTGCCATTTTATATATTCCTTCATCTATAATGAGGACCTTGGCTCCCAGCAATATTAATATACTTATTTTCTTAAACCTATAAATCCTCTGTAATAACCTGAGAATTGTTTCATCCATACTACTACAAAAAAGGAATTCTACATAAAGAGCTCAAGATTTCTTTGCATTTCTCTCCAAATCTCCATATCCCACCCCTGGACTGAGGGTATAAAGTCACATACTGTGTTCTAGGTTGCTGTGATTAAATTTTGTTTTGTTCGGCTTTTTATCTCTTTGATGCAATATTGAAATAGTTGAGTTCATTTGTTTCAGTTTTAGTTTTTTTATTCTCACTGTTGTTGACTTATTTTAAATTTTTGAACGTGTAAAACATTAACATGCTTCCAAGAGTCAAAACTATGTGAAAAGGTACACTCATAAAGTGGAACTCCTTCTTTTTTCCCTTCTCCTTTCCACTCATACCTGGCCTGTAATAATTTCATAGTTTTCTGGTTCATCTTTCTTATATTTTCCTGTGAAAAACAGATATATGCATGCTTTCTTTATATATATATTTTTTTTCTTTTGCCTTTTTTTTTTAATTTAACAATTTATCCTTAGGGGAGAAAGTGGGAAAACTTTTAAAGAGAGAATGAATTTTGTGGCATTCACATCCTAAAACACACATTTAGAACTCAATGCCTTCCATACCTTAGTTGCAGAAATGACAAAATTTGCCCTTTTGTGTAGAGCTTTCTAAAGTCTGGTTTTGATAATTTGCAGACATGTAAACTAAGAAATACTTTTTGCTGCCATTTCTAATCCTATTTGAGTTTTCTAGTGGATTCTGAGAATCATATAAAATTTTTACATAAGCAAACAATGCAGTAAATCATTGCATATATATATGTGTGTGTGTGTGTGTGTGTGTGTGTGTGTGTGTGTGTGTGTGTATACAATTCCCTAACCCTAGTAAACAAATTATTCCTATGGCATCAATATGAATTATATTATTCTAAGTAGAACAAGCCACTCAGGGAGCAGTTTTACTCAACACTATTGCTTCTGGATGAACTGTAAAAATGTCACTGCAACCTTTTCCAGACTATCTCAAGTTTATAAAATAATAAGAAAAAACGGTTTTTAAATAGATGTTACAAATTATTTTTCCTTGATGTTTCTTGATATTTACTGCCTAAATGTCCTGTTGAGAATTAAAAACTGAAAATACCATTCTGTGAGGGTTACGTTACATTAAACAAAAATTTTTAATATAGATTTTCCTTATAAAATCATGATTGTCATAATAAAAGAGATGACACTACAAACACATGCTTCCCCTTCTGAAGAAAATAAATACATTCAAGCTTCCTAGGATTGTTTCTCTGTTCAAGAAAGAGAGTTAAATGCTAGTTGATTTAGAGTATTTGCCAAGGGGTTTTTTGAAACTCTATGATTTACATTAAAGAAATTTGCCCAGCAGAATATGGTTTAACAGAGGCTAAATTAGAGAAAATTCAATTCACAAATCAAGTTTTCTTTCACTCAAGCTCTTAGATCTTGCTAACAAGCATCCAAGTCCTGACAGTTCAAAATAAGGGCTTTTCTTATCAACAGTACTGCTCTTCTGTGCCTTGTGATGATTTTTTTAAAAAGGAGATGAAGATAGTGCTCTATCATCAAACTCTGTTATTCTATATAAAAACTTAGTCAAACACATTTTCTTCTCTCCTTTGAGAAAAATATTTTTGCTGAGCCATTTCAAACTGTATGTTAGTTTTGTTTATAGACATACTTTTAATTACATCATATTAATGATAGTCAATCACAGCTCTACAAACTATATAAAGGTATTCAATAAAGACCTGATATGGTTTTGTGAATTAAGTTTCTGTGATAAGCTTACAAATGGAAATACTGCTCCACAGCATGCTGATTCTGTATAATAGGCCATCCCTCTACCAAAACCACACAGCAATTAACACCAAGCTTTGCCACGTTCCCTGAATTTCTGCTATTAAAATGTTTTAATTTAACCATTTATTGACGACACATATTCTAATTCTGAGGTGGATCAAATTAGGATTCTATCCCTAAATAATAAGCAGACTGGTTATGAAATCAGATCTGTTTCAGTCATTATATAAGAATTAAATGGTAGAGATTATGATTCTGCTAGTAAAAATTCTTTAATTGCTTTTTTTTCCTACTATGGAATAGAATGCAGTTATGTATTTGAACGAGGAACAGGGGAACCAAAATCAAAGACAGAAAATTCTTCTTCTTACAATGAAAGTGATGGAGCAAGGGGTTTTGTTCTGAGCATTTTCTTACTTTTCAATTTTATATATACAGCCTACTTTTGTAAAGCCAGGAGTGAGGATCTTCTTGTATCTGCCTCATGCTTTAATCTTCTGTGCTCTAATATTTCATGTCAAGAGTGAAACATTTTAAAGCAAAGTGGGTGCTGCCAAAAAAGTTTCTGACTGCCCATTCAGGATAATAGTTATTATGAGATATATTAAGAGGAAAAAAATCTTTAGCTTTAATATGAACGTGCATGCCAATACTTAAATGTTCATACATCAAATTAAGCTTCTCATTTCTTTGAGAAATGGCCTAGAGCACATATAAAGTTAAATTACAGAACAGAGCTCTAAAGAAATGTGTGCATTAACAATTACCATTTGTCTTGGATCTACCTAATAGGAAATATACCATATGGTCTTAATTGTAATGAATTTTTTAAAAAACCTGTGTAGCTAACTATATCATTATTAATTAGCAAGAATGTTTGAATTTAGACATCTTAAGTATATGCAAATTTCTTTAAGACAAATGTAGGATTTCCAGTTTCTGGTTCAGCACATAAGTTGCTTAGAAGCTGCTATTCCACGCTAACAGAAGTAAAAAACTGAAAAACCTGAAAAATCAACAAGTCTTTTTGGTTCCTTAAAAAAAGTGATGTCAAAAATTAAAGAGACAGGCAGATACAAAGAATCAGAACTTACCAGAGTAAACACGTACGAGCAGAAGACTTTGTAGGAACTGGTACCTCACTAGGAAAACCTGAACTGTGACTGCTGAATGCTGAAGGCTCGGTCTAGGAGGTTTCTGGGAGGAAACCCCAGAAACACCCAGTCACAGGGGGGGATCCCATGATTTGGGGAGCTTTACTTCCAGAATCTCTACCATGTCCTTAGAATAAATGTTGGAGAAAAGTCTCCTCATGCTTCCAGTCAGGGTAAGGGGGAATTAGCCATTTTGACATATATTTTGACATAGAGGAAAGGAATTGAAACAATATTTGAAGCAATAATGACTGAGAATTTCACCTAAATTAATATCAGATACCAAACCACACATCCAGGAAATTCAGAGAACATGAAGCAAGATAAACATCCACCCCCTCAAAAAAATATTCGTAGGTGTATCATATTCAAACTGCAGAAGATCAAAGAAAAATCTTGAAAGAAGCCAGAGGGGAAAAAAACCTTTTCTATAGATGAGCAAAGAATTACATTAGACTTACAGGGAGCTGGCTCGCTCACCGAGGCTGAGAAGTCCCATGATCTGCAGTCAGCAAGCTAGAGACTCAGGAGAGCCACTGGTGCAGTTTTGATTCACTTCTGAGTTTGAGTCCAAGGCAGGAGAAGAGAATCCCAGCTGGAAGACAGTAAGGCAGAGAGAAAGCAAATTCTGCATTACTCAGGCTTTTTGCTCTACTTATGCCTCTAGTGTTTGTATGAGAGCCACCTACCTGGGTAGAGCAATCTGCTTTCCTCCGTCTACCAAATCAAATGTTAATCTCTTCTAGAAACATCTCAATAGATACACTCAGAATAATGTAACCAAATTTCAAGGCATCCTGTGGCCTAGTCAGGTTATACATAAAATTGGCCATTACAGTTCCCCCTTTTGTCAACTTGGCATCCATATGCATCTCCTTAAACCAGATTTAATCTCCACATAAAAGTAACAGCAGGGTCATAATTTTACCTAAAATGATACAACTATCATGCATACAACTGAAAACACACTAACCCCTTCCCCAGAAGAGAAAGTAAAGTCCTTGCATGATGTTTACCCTTTTCCATGATATTATGTAATTAAAATACTATGATGTAAAATTAAAAATACTATGATTTAAAGTCAATGAAACTTATGTTACATGATAAGGGAATAAGAGAGAGAAGAAAACAAAGATACTTTCTTACTGTCTATGTGCATTTAAGTATATAGATATGTATTTTATATATATTCATAGATATATACACATACATATTTATAACAAAATAAAGAGAAAATACTTATTGAAGTTACAGTCCTTATTTCTGTAACTGGTTACATGGTTGTAGCTGGTATTTATAACTACCTTCTTCCACTGCCCAGTGTATTCCCTTTGCATGCAGCAAGCAACTCGCTGGTCCTGGTTCTTAATCTGGTGGATTGATCTAAACTTTCATTCTCGAAGAGCCTGGACAATTAGTAGTCCTGCTTGGACAGGGTTATTTTAGTTTTCTTTTGACCTTAATCACAGGGCGTGGTAACACTAAGAGACACCTAAGGGATATCTTATTTTCCCCTGCTTCACTGGAGAGTAGCAGTCCAATTTCCACTTGCTGGTCAGGATCGATCAGTACAGCCAGCACAGTAACTACCTTTTTTGCCTAATTATTCAGTGGCATGCAGAGTCCAAAGTGGCCAGCTGGCAGTCTTCATTTCCAGTTCAATGGCATCATTGTGTGTCTCCTTAGGGAAGTATTTCTCTCCGGGGAATTAAGACCACTGGGTCAGCAGAGCATAAGATTGTAGGACCTAGAAGCAAAAATTTTGCTAGGGGGTCATTAGGGGTAAAAGTGAGTGATGTCACTCCCATTTCCACTCCTTGATTCCTGGACCAGTGAACCTTGGCTATAGGACAGACAGGATCATATATTGGATGCTGATTCAGAACACATACAGCCTTCTGGAGAACCTTGCTCATGACTTGCAAGATATTACCACTTAACTGGTGCTGTAACTGAGTCTTTTCTTAATGCATTTTTTTTATTGAACTATAGTCAGTTTACAGTGTTGTGTTAATTTCTGGTGCACAGCATAATGCTTCAGTCATACATGAACACATATATTTGTTTTCATATTCTTTTTCACCATAAGTTACTACAAGATATTGAATATAGTCCCCTGTGCTATACAGTATGAACTTGTTCATGTATTTTATATACAGTAGTTAGTATCTGCAAATTTCAAACTCCCAATTTATCCCTTCTTACTGTCTTTTCCCCTGGTAACCATAAGTTTGTTTTCTATGTCTGTGAGTCTGTTTCTGATTTGTAAATAAGTTTGCCTTTTTTTTTTCAGATTCCACATATAAATGATATCATATGGTATTTTTCTCCATAAGACTATTCCAACACTCTGAAAAAGCCAGCTTCTTCAGGATGGTGTGGAACATAGTAAGACCAAGAAATTCCATGAGCATCAGCCCTTTGCCACATTTCTTTTGCTGTAAAATAAGTTTCTTGATCAGAAGCAATGTTGTGTGGAATACTATGACAGTGAATAAGCATTCTGTATACCCATATTTGGTAGATTTTGGCAGAAACATTGAGTACAGAGGAGGAAAATCCATATTCAGAGTGTATTCCTGTAAGAACAAAAATCTGTGCCTTCCATGATGGAAGGGGTCCAGTGTAATCAATCTACCACCAGGTAGCTTGTTGATCACCTTGGGAATGGTGCCATATTGGGGACTGTGTGTTGGTCTCTACTGCTAGCCAACTGGATATTCAACAGTGGCTATAAAACCAGGTCAGCTTTGGTGAGTTACTTGTCCATGTCACTGAGCCCATATACAATTTTTATCCCTGCCACCATGGCCACTTTGCTCATGAGCCACCTGGGCAGTGACAGGGGGACTAGAAAGAGATGCTGACTAGTACCCACAAAATGGGTTATTCTATCCACTTGATTATTAAAGTCTGACTAAGCTGAGATCACCCTTTGCTAAAACATTTATATGTATGCAACTATTTTTACATTTTTTCCCACACAGAGATGTCTATCAACATACCTCTTTCCCAAATTTCCTCATCACCAGTTTTCCACTTGTGTTCCTTCCAAGTCCCTGACCATCCAGCCAAAGCATTGGCCACAGTCCATCAATTGGTACATAATTGCACATCTGGTTAATTCTCTTTCCAAGCAAAGTGAGCAACCAGGTGCATTGCTTGAAGTTCTGCCAGTTGGAAGAATTTCCCTTCACCGTGGTCCTTCAGGGGACCAGACAGAGGCTGTAGCATAAAGAGGTCCTCTTTTAGGTGGTACCAGCATTTGGTGTAGAACCATCTGTAAACCAGGCCTGAGCCCTCTCTTTCTCTGTCATTTAATTATAGGGAATTCCCCACAAGGCCAAAAGTGCAGGCTGGGAGAGAGAAGGCAATGTAGCAGGAGTTACAACTCTGGGCATTTGGGCCACTTCTTCATGTAACTAACTTGTGCCTTTAGGGCCTGTTCAGCCCAATCAAGATCCACTTCCACTTTCTGATGGAGGGTAGCTGTGCACACACGACTTTATCTAGCTTGGTGGATCAGATCACACTTGGTTCTGCTGGGCATCTCAGGTCACATGGTAACTTGGTGGCTCATGGTTAAATGTTCATTCTCTTCTATGGCCCAGTAGTAGGCCAAGAGCTGTTTCTCAAAGGGAGTAGTTAACTATAGTGATGGCCGGGTTTTGCTTTAAAATCCTAAGGGCCTGCACTGTGATCCATATATAGGGGCTTCCCAAAAGCTCCAAACAGCATTCTTATCTGACACTGACACTGCAGGCACCACTGATCTGCTGGATCCCGGGGACCAAGGAGCAGACCTGCTCACAGAGCAGCCTGAGCCTGTTGCAGACCCTTCTTTTACTCTAAGCCCCACTTAAAATGAGCAGCTTTTTGGGTCACTTGGTAAACGAGTTGGGGTAAAACACCCAAAGGAGTATGTTGCCTTCAACATCCAAAGGGGCTCACTAGGCACTGTGGTTCTTTTTTGGTTGTAGAAAGGGCTAAATGCAACAGCTTATCCTTTATCAACATACATCCTTCACACCACTGAACCCCTAGGAAGTTTACTGAGACAGAAAGCCCCTGAGTTTATGTGGGATTCATTTCCCCAACTCTGACGTGCAAATTTCTTACAGTAAGTCTAGAATAGCTAATATTTCATCTCCCGAAGTGTCATAAGCATGGCATCAATGTAGTAAGCCAGTGTGGTATCTTGCAGAAGGAAAAGGCAGTCAAGATGCCCGTGAACTAAATTAAGATGTTGGGCTGGGGAGCTGATATATCCCTGAGGTAGGATAACAAAGGTGAATTGCCAGAATTGCTGGAAGCAAACTGCTCTGGTGAGCCTTATTGACAGGGATAAAGAAAAATGCATTTGCTGGGGCCTGCTACCTGGGAGCACATCACTGGATGAAATTATGTTTATAAAAACACTTAGAACTTAGTCCTGAAGGTGAAGAAAAGGAGTATAGCTGAGAAGTTCTCATCTTTTGAGAAAATAAGTGTAAATCTACCAAAGAAAGAGTAGATTTGTCCCCTCCCTAGACGCTCCCTCCCTTGATGATGAGAGAACATCATTCAAGAACGTCAATTTCAATTAAACTACTAATGAGCAGCTACTACATCTTAGATCATGCTTGAAGCCCTGTGGAGAGTACATTTGTGGTGGGGGGGCTAGCAAGAAAAAGACTAATTGGTAGGCAATCAACCTACCAATTAGTGATATGTGCCAAGAGTATGATACAGAAGAGGTGATGTGAACGGGAGAAGAATTTACAGTGGACATTCTTGATCAGGTAATGGAAGCAGAAGTCAGATTGCTATGGATTGAGAATGTAATATTTTCCAAAAAACTAAACCACAAGAACAACTTGAGGTTGAAAGACATTCCTCTGTGGCACATTGATGCTCATACAGTTAGAAGTTGGCAGAGATCTCATGATTCCAGTCCAGAAATCTTTCCATTGCATTACCTGCCTCGGCTTCTGCCTATACAAGGAAAATATTCTCTTTGAAGGAGAAAACAAAAAGTGAATTATGGAATGGTTTATGACCAAACACTTCTGTGACCAGAGGCTATATGGAAGAATGCTATTTGATACAGTGTTTTCCCTCTCAGCCAGGGGTTTTTAGCTAATCGGATGTTGGTCTACTTGATCACTGTTAGACATCCCCTGAATTCATGTTTATTTCTTGACCAGGTCATATGCAGGTTATCACTTACTATCACCCAAGACAATAGTTTCCCTCTTGTCTCTGTTACCCAAACCCTTAGGTACCCTGCCATTGCCTCTTATACAAAAATAAATATATAAAGTACCCATATGTTTTGTTTTACTTTGTTATTCTTATTCACTTCATTAAAGCATCTTCTCATTCTTTCAATTAACAAATATTGTTAATGGCCTATGTGATAATTGTTATGAGTTTTCAAAAATATTCTGATATTATTCTCCTGCTAGGTATGGTGGAATTGCACTGCTCTGACCATTTTGAAGTTAGGTGAGGCTATATGATTTGCTTTTGCTAATGAAATGTGAGCAAAAGTGATCCATCTTATTTCCAGAAAGATACTTGAAGAGCCAGGCAGCAAGTCCCCTCCAAGTTTCTCCTTCCTGCCACAACGATCACAGAAGCAGGTGCAAAGATAAAGCCTAATTCTGCCTAGGTCAAGTGAGACCTGGGTTGGGTTTGTGGTCTGACTAAATGGTAAACTTGAGAGTCTGGAGCTATTTATTATTAAAAATACAGAATTCTAATGTAACAAAAACCTAAAATGTATGGCATTGTTCATAATGCTCAATTGGTGAGAAAAAAGATATGTGTGTGAGTGTGTGTATATATATATGAAGGTAGAAAACGGAAGATCAGTGTTTTGAAATAATAAAAGATTTGATAAAGCTGTCTTCGACTATAACCTAGAAAGATCAGGAGACCAACCTATTTCAGAAGCTTGTAGTTCTAGAATAAGTCTGAAAATAGAATACCTGCATTTCACAATAGGTTCAAAGAAAGAGAAGCATGGAAAAGATTTGATCAGCTTGAGAAGGAATTAAAGAAACATAAAGAGTCCATGAAGTCAGGATCTTTCAGGATTGAAGGAGGCAACGGCTTCTCAAGTGAACAAAAATGAGAATATTGACCAAAAAAGGCCTGTTAGAATTCAGCATTGCACATGAATTAAATCAAGGGAAAGGCCAATATACTTAGTTACTGGTAAATCTTCTGTTTTGGTTATGATATCCCAGAAAAAGATTGCAGGATGAGATATTGAGCAAATACTTTCAATTAGAAAAGAAAAAAAATGCTCTAAGAACATTGACAAAGTACTTGGTTTTCCCTCTGAAAAACGCCAGGTTCGAGGTACCCTTTAGTAAGTCTAGGGAGAGATGACAGGGTTAAGAAAGCAAAGAGACATCACAAATTAAGATTAACATCTAGAAAAGAATGCTGCTGATAGAAGAACAGTTAGCATGGATTTTGACACATGAAGGTCACCGGAATCAACTAGGTAAGAATATTGGAAAGGTTGTGGGAGAGTTGTCATGCCAAAAGAACCAGCCTGGACAAAAAGAGACTGATTATTTACACATTAAAGTGGCCTGTGGGGCCCCATCCAATGACCAGGAAGGAGTGGGCTGAGAAACAGCTCAGGACCCAGGATGGGCACATTCCTTAATGCCTATTTCGGTTACAGCCAGGAAGATGGTGGAAAAGGCAGTGTCCTAGTAGGTAAAGCAAAGAGCTGTGGAGAAGCCCAGACAAAGGGAGCATGACTAGGAGTGGACTCGGGGCTGACTCAAGGTATTCTCCATCCAGAGGATGGGGCCCGTCATATCTCACCCTCGGGACATCAAAATTGCTGCTGTTACTGCCTGCAGTATGTCTCCCTTTCCTGCCCTTCCTGAATGGCGATGCTTACTTTGGTTATTTCTTCTTTTGTTATATGTTTCAATCAAGTGCAATCTTTATTAAGCTATTAAATCTGTCTGCCTACTGCATGTCTTTACCTAAACACTTAATACCAGGGTGGGAGTGGGGGTGGGGAACAAATCTGCTGACTGAGCTAATCTTGAATTCAAAGTTACAAGTTTCAATAGAATTGAATCAACGATGCATGAACATACTCTCTTCCTTAGCATGCTCAATTTTGCACTCTGTGCAAATCATTATTCTTTCTCTTGCTCACCTCAAACACTCCATCCCCCTCCAGCTCCTCACTGTCACCTGGTGAGGAAAAAAAACACACAAACAGGAGGAAACTCCTCTATCCTCCCATCACAAAATCCAGCTGAACAGCATTTTTCCCATTCTCTCTTATTACTGTTATTACTGGTGAATTTTCCTTCCTCCCATCAAAGGCCAGGACCCCACTGTGCACACCCTCCCCCTCTCTCTTACATCAGAAATTTATCTCCTTCTCCTGAACCACTCATATAAGACTTGAAAGATCCAAAATCATCCTTATTTATGATCTAGTATTTCCCTGCCACACATTTTTCAATGACTATTAATAGTGAACGTGTTGGAGAGTGGTCTATAATTCCTCTACTTGCTTATTGTACACACTTGCCTTAACCCAGTCCATTCAGGCCTCCTTTTCTCCACTCTGCAGAGATGGCTCCTGTTAAGGTGACCAATAAGCAACCAAAATTCTGTGGTCACTATTTTGCTTTTTCTTAGCTGAAATCTCAGCCTCACTCAACCCAGCTTACCACTACTCCTTTCTTGTAACTTTTCTTCTCCTGGCCTCTGAGGCATCCCCCTGCCTCCATGGCACCCCTTCTAAGTCTCCTCTTGCTCAATTCTGCTGCTCTGCTTGGTCACTAAGGGCTGGGGACCCTCTGGCTTCAGTCTTGGGCCTCCTTCTTGCCTATTTCCCTACTCCCCTCGATGCTCTCACCCAATCGCATAGCTTTAAATAACGCTGATGCACCAACAGCTCCCACATCTGTACCTCTAACCCAGACACTTCCCACCATCTCCAGACTGATACATTCTACTAACGACTTGATTTTTCCACATGTGTATCTAACAAGTATTTGAAACTTCAGGTTAATAAACCAATTCCTCTGTGAGATCTTTTCTGAAGATCCTAACATAGCCCTAACGTGGTAATCTCCATCACATAAAAATGTTGTTTTAAAATTTCTCTTTTTGTTTTAAATAATTTTTTTGGGGGGGTAATTAGGTTTATTTATTTATTCACTTTTTTGATGGAGGTATTGGAGGTTGAACCCACGACCTCGTGCATACTGAGCAGGCGCTCTACCACTGAGCTATACCCTCCCCCCAAACATGTTATTTTTGATATTTTTTCACTAAAATGATCTCTTTCATTTATTTCCTCATGTTTGATCTAACTCTACACTTGAATGTAAGTTTCAAAAGGTCAAAGACTTCAACCTTTTTCACCAAATTTCTTTAGTGTCTATGTAGTTTGGATTTTATTTTAGGTGCATATTTTTAATATTTACTTGGTTTTCAGACATTCAATAATCTGATCTGTCTCAGCCCTTAGATTTCTCACAATTACCAGCCTTTATCTGTGTCACTGACTCTTTCCTAAACGTCCATGTCGCCCTTAGTCTTCTCATTCTACTTTTGCTAACTGCTCATCCCTGCATGAAAGCGCTTTTCGCTAAGTATCAACTAAAACCATCATGTGGGTTGTTCCTATCATTTAAAACTTGCGAGAAAAATAGGATCTGATTCCAGTCATTTTCAAGTGTTACCTTTATTTTCACTTATGCAGCAAATGAGAGAGAGAACCAAGAAGGAAAATGTAGGAATTACTTTACAAAAAAAGCAAACTAGAAAGAAGTTCAGAAAAAATAATTTAAAAAGCCTTGAAAAAATATTTTTATGAGTTTGTTTTAAATTCAGATACTGTGTTTTATTCATAGCACTTTTCGGTCAGTGTTTCTGAATCATTAGATCATTATTCTTTTACCTCCATAAAGTCAAGAATTAAAAAATATATTTTCAATTCTGTTTTCATGATTAAAATATATAAGTATATGAAAATGTAAAAGCACAAAAGCACATGGAGAAATTACTTAAACATGACCACTTAAAAACTAACATATCCACAAGAAAATGGCATGTACATCATGCATCTTTAATTTCCAAACATACAGATATTTAGCCAGGCCTGTGTTTACATCAGGAAAATATTCCTAATAGCATAGTTAATCTTACTTTTTTAGTCTTATTTTTTTCCCACCTGCACAACAAACAAGGTAATATAGTGGGACTAGATGTAGTTCCACTGTAAATACATCCTCATCTAAAAGTAGCTTTAGGATACATGTTTTGAATTAAACTGGCAGCCCTGTTTTGATGTCTGAAGCAAACTACTTCCACATTAGCCTTGTGAGCAATACAAAGACTCCAGCACAACTGTTAAGTTAGCCTCAGGAATGCTTATGTGAAAAAAAATATTTTCATTAAATGCTCAATTTTGGCCAACAAAGGTGCACCAGCTTATTTCCTTATGGAGCATCTGTCCTTTTCAAATTTCTTTTGGTTCCTTGACCAAATCAAGGACATCCTGGCCCAGAGCAGCAGCTCACAGCTGTGTTTACAGGCGTTGTTGACAAGAGAAAATGTATCCCATGCACCAGGACTGAGAGCTGATATACAGAGAGAGCAGGACATGTGATGAACGTCAGTACTAAGATATTTTACTTGAGCATTTGTTACTTCAGGTTTTTATTTTTTTTTAAGATATTAGAAAAGAGTTAGCCTTACCATATCAAAGCTAATTATTTAGAAAGTACTTTTCAAATTGCAGTATAGTCCATTTACAATGTTGTGTTAATTTCTGGTGTATAGCACAGTGATTCAATTATATATAATATGTATATTCCTTTTCATACTCATTTTCATTACAGGCCATTACAAGGTAGCAAGTTCCCTGTGCTACACAGTAGGACTTTGTTGTTTCTGTGTTTTATATAGAGTACTTAGTATCTGCAAATCCCAGACTCCCAATTTATCCCTCCCCTGCTTTCACCTCTGGTAACCATAAGTTTATTTTCTATGTGAGACTGTCTCTGTTTCATAACTAAGTTTATTTGTGTCCTTTTTTCTTTAGATTTCACATGTAAGTGATATACTATATTTTTCTTTCTCTTTCTGGCTTACTTCACTTAGTATGATGATCTCCAGGTCCATCCATATTGCTGCAAATGGCATTATTTTATTCTTTTTCATGACTGAGTAGTATTTCATTGTGTGTGTGTGTATGTATGTGTGTGTGTGTGTATGTTTTTAATTTGGATAGTGTTACTGAAAAAAAAAGTCAACATTGTCTGAAAACATTGAATAAGGAAGGGGCCAAGTATTAAATTCTGAGAAGAAATATAAGAAATAAAATAAAATAAAGGTGCAATATTAAATTACTGGACTATTGAAAATAATTATGTCAATATTTGTAAGGAAGAGAGATGATACATATTTATACATATAGTAAATGTTTCAGGTAATTAATTATATCAGATAGATATAAGGAAATGAAGGTACAAATGAGACTATCATATTTTTCCCCCAAAGTGTTACTGATAATTTTCCTAGATTTTAGAAAGAACTAATTAAACATCAAAAATTCAAAAATTGGAAAAAGGAACACTGATTCTAAATCTGAAATAAAATGGGAATGGTCTAATGTTGGACATAGTCGTTCAACTTGAGATTGAGGTTGGGGAGTGAGGGAGAGCAAACTGAGATCAACAATAGTGAAAGTGAGGTTTCAAAGGTTCTTTAAAGAAGGTTGTGTGTTATCTGGATGCACAATTGATGGAAAATCTAAACTGGTACATTTTCGGAAGATCATTTGGCAATAGGTATTGGGAGACGTAAAGCTGAGCATTTTTTATTTTGCAAAAAAGAAAACCATCCAAAATATTTTCACAAAGTAATTTTCTCCCCAACACAATATTTTCATCTTTGAGATGACAAGTCTGACTGCAGTCATGATTCATCTAGAGTATTAAAAATATCACCAGGCTTCCTAGCTGCCCAAAAGGGATGCAGAGAAAAATAAGCATTCCTTTAAAAATTTCCCCTTTTACTACAATGCATCTTCCCCTGTAAAAACTATAGAAGACCATTACCACACAGAATGTGCTTTGTCTTTTGCAGACAAAAGAGAGAGGCCAGGGAAGGACTAGCTCGCCATAGGCTATCGGGAAGAATGAATAAAGAGGCATCTCTTCCTTCTGAACTCTATTTTCTTTTAAACTGTATTGTCCCCTAGCCTCCTCTGAACTGGCTAGCCCAAATCTAAATTGGACTGAATTTCTGTGGTGGAAATATAAGCTTAGTCAATAGTCCAAATAAATGATATCTCCCATGCTTCTTCTGCTCTGTCCACAGAAATGTACGAAACCACTGCATTTGCCACTATCTTCCTGGATAAAAAACATGACAAGATAAGACCTGAAAAGGAATAAATTCCTAAATGTCAGTGCCACATTTCCTGCATCTGGAGCTTGCTTTTTGCATTTATTCCTTCTCTCTCCTCTATCAAAACCACGATATCATATAGAAATGGGCAAACATTTGCAATTTTTATCCCTTCATAATGTATTTCTCAGCATAAAGTAGGAATTTGATGGAATAAAAGTGGTTGACAAGAAAGTTTTAGAACAGATAATATTTAAATTAAGAGAATAAAAAAGTAAGGTAGCATACTGAAGAAGCAGGTCTTCTAGGGCAGAAAGCCCATACTATTTATTTTTTAAGTTAATTAGTGCTTTTTTAAAAAGACAAATATTTATTGAGTAACAACGAGGTGCTAGGAACTCTAATGGGAAAATATGCTTTTTTGTTGTTGAGTAGGTATGGATGGCCAGGTTACAGAGTACCTGAAAACTAGTTGTAGAAATATGGACTTAAATAGGCAGAATGAAGATTTTAAAAATTCCTGAGAAAGAGAGAAGATAACCAAAGTATTGTATTTGGCATTACAAGTGAATTCTTCAAACCACAGTCTATGGGCCTAATCTGGCCTTCTCAAGCTAAGACATTTTTATGTAGTTTTAAATAGTTCTTAAAAAGAAAAAGAATATTTAGTGATATGAAAATTTATGAAGTTGAAATTTCAGTCTTCATAAATAAAGGGTTTTTTTTGGGAACAAAGCAACACAGTTCTTTGATTATATATTGTCCATGGCTGTGTTCCTGCTCTGATGCTAAAGTTGAGTAGGTAAGAAGTTGTGGTTTGAGTTGCTTACCAAGAAGTAGGACCAATTTCTCCCTCAAGTTCTAGGCAAGTTAAAAAGAGTAAATTAAAGGACATAAAAATATAGCTCTACCCAACAGGAGCCAGGAGAGATCTATGCTTGCGAGGCAATACAAGACCTCAGGTACCCGTTTAAAAAAAAAAAAAAAATGATATCATGTCGTGGTGATTACAAATGTTTAACCATGCCTTTTAAGTCTTTTTGTCATTACAGACTGCCAAACTGTTGTTTCGAAGGTGCTTCATCTTTAAGAAAATTCATCCGAAGTCCATGGAAACAGTGGGTTACAGCAGCCCCACACCCTCAGCCCTTGGATGCAAAAACAAAAGGCTGTCCTGCCTCTGGGGCCCCTAGATTAGGCACTGAGAGATTTTTACTCCCTGATAGGCAGGGTCAACGCCCCTACTCAGCCTGGAAGCAGTTTCAGAAGATAGACCTTTGCCCCTCTGTAACCCCATAAGATTATGGGAGTAAAATCTCTGAGGGGGGAATGAGACAGGATGGAATGGGGCAAGGCACAGCCATTCAAGGAATGCCACAGCAATTAACATCAAAATGGTGAAAGATTCAAACCCCAGTAGGCCTTGAGGCTCAGGATGAAGAGATTTAACTTCTAGCACATCTTGAGCTTCATTATATGCCCACTGTAATATTAACATGGTGAATAACACGCCCACAGGCACCGTGGCAGTCCCAAGCCTAGCCACAAAAGGTCAAAGGATGGGAAATGGCCAACTTCTTGGGAATCCCAGCCCTTTCCCCTTAGACTGGTCCTTCTACTTATTAGCATATGAAGCCACCAAGCCCATAAAAACCAGCAAAACGGAGCCTAGTGGCTACCCCTCTCTCTCCCTCTGGAGACAGCCCACATTCTGTCTGTGGAGTGTGTACCTACTTTTAATCTCAGCACCCAATCCCCACACTTCGTGGCTTTTCTCTTGCCTTTCAATGTATCTCTCTGAATAAATCTACCTTCACTCAAAAAATATATATATACATATATAGCTCTACTAACTAATTAAGCTAATATTGGAAAGCAAGTTTTATATATGTGGGCTAAGGGACCTCTTAATAGTGACTATCATTATAGAAAGATTCACTTATTAAATCAAAAGAAGTACTGAGCTCCTGTGTGTGGGGCAGGCTCTTTTCACCAGATGACATAGGACAGAACAGGGTACATATTCTCTACAGGCATTTACCTCCTGAAGAGAAAGATAGGAGGAGTTAGAGGAGTTTCTTACGACAAAGCCACCAGTCAGACTATGAACTCATTCACAAAACAGAAACAGACTCGCAGACACAGTAAACAATCTTATGGTTACTGGGGAAAGGGGTTGGGAAGGGAAAAATTTGGGAGTTTGAGATTTGCAAATGTTAGCCACTATATATAAAAATAGATTGAGAAAAACCAAGTTTCTTCTGTATAGCACAGGGAACTATATTCAATATCTCATAATAATCTTTAATGAAAAAGAATATGAAAATGAATATATCCATGTATACGCATGACTGGGACATTGTGCTGTACACCAGAAATTGACACATTATAACTGGCTGTACTTCAATAAAAACAAATAAATAAAATAAAAATCTAAACAAACAAACAAAAAAATCCAAAAAAACAAAACCAAAAAAACACCTCACCAGTCAGGTTAATAAATCTTGCTCTTCAGAGAAGTAATCATAGTCGGTAGAGAGAGGCCATTTGTGTTTTCTTCTTGTGGAAATGAAAGGACTGGTAAATAGATGTTCCACCCACTCGTCCCCAATATTTTGATTATCTTAACCCTCTGGCCTTAAACAGTAAGTCAAGGCAAGTTACAATGATCTCTTCAGGGAGAGCATCAGACCGCTGGCAGCCTTGTCTTCAGCTTCCCTGAATACAAGCCACTGATCCCTTCTGGTTTCTCTTGGGATGGTTGCACCTAGAAGGCCCTAAAATACTTCAGGACAGTATATAAATAAAAGTAACTCCAAATCCACTCTGTAACCAAAGCAGTACTTCCAGTTCCCACACTATTTCTCATCCAAAAGTTTCAAACCAAGTTCACTGTTACAGCTTATCTGAGCTTCCATAAACAATGCAATTAAAGACACGTTATAATGTGAAGGAAAAGCCGGGCTGGGCTAACTGGTAAATCTAAGTTAATAAGTGTCGGTTTGCTGATTCCCTGCTCATGTTTTTTGCTAGCCAGCTGGATTTTCAGAGAGACATATCTGGCCTTGAAATGTTGGTTTGCTGCCTCCCTGCCTCTACTTTTGTGATAATGATGCTGCTAAAGCTGTACCATGCCTATTGTCCGAATACCCCAAGCTTGTAATTAACCCTATAAAACCTCATGCACACGTCTTGGAGGTGCTCAGAGCTTCAGAGCAGAAGCCCCTCTGAGCCCGCTGGCGTAATAAATCTGAGTACTTCAACCCTCCGAGTGGTTCTTGTTTCTTGGCTGGCCTGTCGTTTCCGAAACAATAATACTTCCATAATAAAAGGAATACCAAAACTCCAATAATAAATTGCCAACACTAAGAAGGTATGCTAAACTTGAGTACAAGTCTTCTCCTCCCATTATCAAATTCCCAGAATTTTAGGTAAAACTTAAATTCTGAACTTACTATTCCTCACAAGTTAAAGTCTACACAAATCAAAGTGCCTGTTTTTCAAATTCTGCAAAGCAATATCCCTTCCACCTTCTGTCTGCTTTTCTTTCTGAGTTCTATATTTCAGTTATTACTCCCACTTACACACTTACACTCTGGTCTCTCATACTGGAAACTGGAAAGTGATCTCCGTCATCTACCACACATCCTGCAAATATGTGATTGACAAGTCCTAGTAATTCGGTCTCCTAAATCAGCCTTACTTGTGTCTAGCTCTTGTATTTCAGTTTACATTTGCTGAGAGCAAATTTGTATCACCTTTTAAGTGGACTATTTTGAAAGCATCTTACAGGTCTCTTGCCACCAGTCACCCTCTCCTCCACCCATCCTCCCATCTACATTAAACAGAAATTAATTCATAATTAATCGATTCAGTTATACCTGTTGACATAGAATGTTAAACAAAAATCATCACATTATATGAAAAGAAAAATGCATCAGCCCACTAATGAGTAATAAGAAAGGGAACAATCTATATGTAAGTATGCATGCATATAAATGGATAACAGAACCTTGTAAGTATTTGGAAACATCAAATGTTCAGCAGTGATTATCTCTGGGGAAAAAAAGACAGGAAGACTGATTTGGGGGGAGTGAACATAAAGGTATAATGTTATATTTTATCCCACATAATTCTATATTATTTATTCTAATAACATAGACTATCACTCCTTATCATTTGTGCTATTTGAAAAGAGTAAAATAATGTCTGGAAATATAGAAAACAACAACAGTATAATAAGAATGTGGTATCTTTGTTATACAATGTAAAAGCCAATCACAGAGACTAGTCAGTGGATTTTCCATTGCTCTGAGTCTGAGGTGGTACACTTCTTGGTAGGAAGGCAGCAATGGATAAAGGGACAGGATATCAGAGAAAAGGGTGCAAAACCAAAACACATTTGGAGTGGGGAAAAAAATCCAAATAAGTCACACAGCCTAGCAGATAAAAGAGAATTAAATATCAAAGGTAACTTCAAGGTTTTCGTCTTGACAGTTGTGATGATTTACAACTGAAATGAATGGTTTATACAGGAAGGTGACATGCTTTTTCAGATGATATTTTAATTTCCATCTTAACAGGCTAAGTTTGGGGTGATAATAAGACAATCAGGTGGAGGTGCTGTCTGTGCAGTCAGAGCTGTAGGCTTAACAGCAAAACTTAAGGTGAGAGATTTGCTTGTTTCATTATCATGAGTATAAAGGTAGTAGCTGGATGGGTGAGTCCTTGTGGGGAAGGGCTGGAATGAAAGAGGACCAAAAGGCTGAGCACAAACCTTGAAGCTGTCATGAAAGGAACAGAAAGGTAGCAATGAGAATAGAATATATGAAGAATGTCGAATGCACAAGGGACTCAAAGAAGAAAACATCCCAAGCAGTACTCGGGCATCAGTGACCTCAGACTTCACAGTGATATCAAGGGTGAATGTGTATGAGAAAAGCCCCCTGAATTTGATCAGAAATAATGAGTGACCTTGTAAAGAAAAGGTTCTGGAAATATACCTTTCACCTTTTAGGAGAAAAAATGTATGTATATTAAAATATGCTATATGTACTGTATGAGTAAATATACCACACCATATTAGCCATACATTCAGTGAGAAGAAGCTAACATGGGCAAATGATATGAACAGATGATAAACAGTTAAGCACAAATAGCTATCAAGTATATGAAGAGACCCTCAAGCTCACTTGTAATCAGAGAAATGCAAATTAAAGTAAAACAATTTACCGCTTTACAGCCATCTGATTGGCAGAAACTAGAAAGCTGAATAGTGGTAACTATTAGGGGGGATGTGGAGAAACCAGATGAGCTTAATCTTGCTCAAGAGCACTCCAGCAATGCTTATTCAGACTTAAAACGGCATACATCCTAGGTCCCAATGTTCCTATTTCTGGTTACACAGCCCCCAGATATTCTCACACAGGACTAGGAAGGGTCTCTAGGATGACTGTATCAGTCAGGAGAGATTAGATGGATTACGCTGTGGTAAGCTCCAAGCCCCAAGCCCCTGACTTGCAGTAACGTAGGCTTATTTTGGTTCACGCTGCAAGTCCGTCACAGATTGGCAGGCTACCTACCTCTACTCGTGGCACTCACGCAGACCGAGGATGTAGCCACTCATCTCAAACACTGTCGGCCACTGGGAAGAGGGAAAGATGAACTCTGGAGATCCCGCGTCAGCAATTCAGTAGTCTAGGCTCGGAGGGATAGCTGTCACACCTGTCCATACTTATCGGCCAGAATTACATATGAAAATGATCAGAGCGTACAAATCTCCCATGTATTCAGTACAATTCTCCTCCCATGTAAGAACCAGAAATATCTGTAAACAATGCCAATAACTTTCAAAAAAAGTCAGTGTGGTAGCAGGTAGTCAATTTAGGTGTCCATTTCAAGAGGATTTTTGGAGAAGCAAAATATTCTGTAGGTTTTGTGTGGAATATTATGCGGCACTTAGAAGCAAGGAGCAGAATATGCACAGAAAAGCAGACAATCAAACTAAATTCTAACTGGAGAAAGAAATAAGATAATGATGTTGTTGGCACAATGACATTTATATAAATCAAACACGTACACCTACACTAGAAAACCAGGGGAAGATATAGGCAAATTTGAGGCTACATACCAGGCTCATTTAATTTATTTGACCACAGGGGAGAGGAAGGAGTTTGACAGTAGGCAAAGAGTAAAGAAAGTTATCAATTAAATAAATTAGGCACAAGGACATTTCACACTGACTGCGGATGGTGGGCTGCATAATGGAGAAATATGATCACTTTGGTGCTTCACATGAGGTTGCAAATAGGAGTAAGCAACTTACCTATGATAGAAGACACAATAGAACTAGAGAGTGTATCTGAAAGAGACTGGGGAAATTCAGAACCCAATAAGATGTCGAAACACATTCAAGAAAGTACCACTTGCCTATTGAGAATTAGAGAGAAGATGCGGAATGTTGTAAGACTATGGCAACTATGGTGTGGTAAAACGGACCCATCAAGTATTATACGTTCATAAGAGAAGGAAAAAAGGTAGAGTTGAAAAAGGAGTCAAATTAACCAGGGTTTGAGGAAACGTGCCTTTTTGTCACCTTTTTTAGAGACCACTTAGAAATAATGTTAAGAATGATAGCTCAGGATAAAGCAAATTATTAGCAACTGCTCATTAGAAATTTTAAATCAATAAAAAGTACTGAATGGCTGTTCACTTTTAAAAGCAGCTATGCTTGCAGACAGATGTGAAAGCTTAGCATACATCACACGTGCTCTCTACCAGGTGGCAGTAAAATCCGCTTTCAGACCCCATCTTTGCTTATTGCTGAGCCTCTCTGCCTTCTTAGATTTCTGATATTTCTCCTCCAGATAAGCCACATTGTCCGTGATTTGATTCCTGTCAGCATTGGCCCCTCTACTTCCCTCTCCCACCAGAAGTGAATAATTCTGTGGAGCTGCTTGATGAGTTTCAGGCTGAAACAGGCTAGAAATGCCCACCTTGTAACGATTTGATAGCTACCTCTCACTGCCTCTTAACCCTTTCATTTTTCAACACACACAGGCAGCATATATTAACAAGATGCCTAGTGATCTTGTTTCTCCTCTTCCTTTGTTACACGTCCAAGTCGGAAGCTGAGATGAACACGGATGCCAGGCTGGTGGACCGCCAGGAATCCATAGCCTTATCTTTAGAGAACCTACTGGTAAAGATTTGTGCTTTTATTATCTTACTTTTCCTTAATACCAAGCCATTTTCTAAAAAGTGCTTTTGCATTTGTATGCGGGATCTTCCTGAATTTCCTGATCAAATGAAAGAAAGCTAAAATTAGTAAGCTGACAAAACTGGAGCATTGAAAAGGCTGGAAGTGATTTTTGTGGTTAGTCAAAGTTTCACAGTTCTCTCTTGGGGAAAACATGACCTCTATTTTATAGATCTGGAACTTGATGCCACATTGGAAATAAATTCAGACAAAGAAGAGAAATAGTAATGAGAGGAAGAAGGGCAAAAGGACAGAGTTAAATTTGTGGGCTTCTTGTAAAGCAGCCTAATATTTACTTAAATATTTAATAATTCCACATTGTACTAAATGTTTGAAATAAAACTGAGATGAGTTAATTCTAATATTCATGTAAACTTAATGATAATTTCTTAACCCTTGCTTCTATTCAGAACTCAAAATAATATTGACATCAGAAGGTATGTTATTAGCTGGAGATGCATATGGCTTACCGAGATTATAGTAAACAAACATTGATTTTTGCTGAGGTGAAGATCAAGGTAAGAATCCATCGATATTTTTCCATTTCAACAAAATCTTAAAATGACTAGCACCAAAATCCAACGGCTCGTGTTTTTCACTTTTTCTTAAAAAAGCATACGGGGAATTGCAGCATCCCCTAAAGAAGTAGGGAAACAGTTTCTCTGTCACCTTCTCGTGTCCCTCTTTGGCCACCTTCCTGCCTCCAGTTGTGTCCAGACTTGTCCAGATTCCTTAGCCAGGAATGAAATGACCAGGCAACAGGAGACAGATGCCTCTTCTTTAAATGCTTCCTGTTTCAAATTAGATAAATTGCCATCCTCTTAAATATTTTGAAAAAAAGGGATTAAAAAAATAATAAAATGGAAACAGAGAACTATTGAATGAGTAACAAAGAGCAAGTCAATCATATTTTCATATACTCCCTTCAGATCCTACAGAATTTTTAACATGTATGTACATGTACAGTTTTATCTAAAAAGATTTAAGAATAAACTATACAAAAGTTGATAAATTTTATTCCCACCATCACTATGGCAATAACATTTAATTCTGAAACTTTAAATTTTTACAGTGATATTTTGTATATCTCTGATATACAGATTGAGGATTGCCCCTACCCTCATTAGATAACTAACTTAAAAATCAAACACATTTTTTCCTGTTCTTTAATTTCTCTTCTTTAATACTTCCATCTATAAAATCACTCGCATTTCCTGGAAAAATATTATTGAATTGAACATATACAAATGCACACACATACGCACGCACAAATGCACCCACAGTCTAAACAATGGATGTTGCGATGAAAAGACTACAAGTGTCTTACCATGTGAAACTTGTTTTTCCTTCCTCCCCTGTCCCTTCTCACCCCATTTTGGAAAAAAGAAAGATTAAACAATTGATTGTGAAGGCAGATGCTGTGACCAGGTGTTTCCTGCTGTATTAACATAAGAGATGAATCAGATCACAAAATGCCAGAGCTGGAAATTTCCTTATATACCAGTTCCACTTGCTCATTTTCTAGATAGGGAAATTATCTATAAAGGTTACTACAGCCAAAAAGGAGATGGCAGAGCTGGGAGTAGAAAGGAGTTTTCTGATATGCAGCTTATACAAATAAAATCTCCAGCATTTATTTCACATACTTTTCCAAACATGAGACTGAAGCTTGAGAAGGATATATGTTTCTATGAAAGGGACGTTTGAAAATGTGGAGAAACTTTAAGAAAGGAGGAAGAAAAAAGAAGTGGGAAAGAGTTGCTAAATCCTGATTAGAATTAAACTTTCTAAAATAGAAAAACACTGCTCATAGTTTAATATACACTGACACAACTGCTCAGTCCCTGTCTCCATTTTTTTCTCCAGATTATTACTGGATACTTCTTGTTCTTAACTTTAGCTTCCCTCCACACTTCTTCTCTTCATTTTTTGAATTTGGCAAAGGATTTGAAGTGGCTGACACAACCCTGGGCTGCCATTAACCCCAGGCAGCCTTTGCTAATAAGTAGGAAACTGGAAATTCCCTCCTCAGTGTTTACTTTGGCTCCAGAAAGTTATAACATGAAACTGCTGTGAAAGAACCAAGTTCAAACCACACACTCCCCTGAACTGCCTTACAAGCTCAGTCTAGTTCAATTAAGAAACAGTGCCCCAAATCAAACACATCTGTTTGATTCACACTGAAATTAACAAACACAGGTCTCTCCTGGCAGGACAGGGAGCAACACCAGTTGCTGATTTGGATGAATTAGCCTTAAGTTTCCCACTTGTAAAATTCTGGACTTTGGAATATGGTACCTTTTCTCTCCTTTAGATGGTTAGTTTTGTTATCCTCTCTTCCCATTTATACCTGTTAGAATTCTAAAGAAGTCACTGTTTATATGATACAGTCATTCATATTAAGCCACCACTTACTGAATATACTTTTCTATATGCTATTTTCCAGAGACTTAATTATTAACATCGATCATTGTTCCCACCCCAATAGAAGATGGAACCGAGACAGGGCAGTGTTATCTATTACTGATAAATGGAATCCAAAACCAAGTTTGGCCAACAGCATCTCCACACTGATCTTTTCTACTGTGTTTCTCTATCCCAGGCTCTGCCCTGATTTAGCAGACTTATGTATTCACTGCCTGTCTGACATCTTTGTTCGGATGTCTGATGGGAATCTCAAAATTCATATAGCTACAAAAGTGAATCTCTTAATACCACACTCTTTCTTCAACCCCTATTTCTACTTAGAGATCGACATGTGAATCTTGCCTTTCTTTTAATCTTACTAAGCATATCTAATTAACCAGGAAGTCTGATCGGTTTTACCTTCAAAATAAATATCTCATATCTAATTGTTTCCATGTTCACATTTCTCCCTAGAAACCAAGATATCACAACATTTATCCAGAACTTTTGCATTCTAATTAGTCTCCCTCCGTTTAGTCTTACAATAAGTAGTTTTTAGCAAAACAGTTAAAAAGTATAAATCAACTGATAACACTTCTCTGCTTAAAGTGATTTTTCCATTCTTCTTTAAAATCCAAGTTTAATTAAGCCTTTAAATCTGCATGATCTAGCTTCTTCCCTCATCACAAACACTCTTCTCTTTCTCTGTGCTATATTTCCATGAACATTCTTTTGATTCTTTTAATACCAAAAATATATTTTCAACTCTAGGTCTTTGCACGAACCTCTTTCAGGTATCTCCCCACAGCTCTTTTCAGCCTAATTATTCTCATTTCTCAAGACTGGGTACCAAAAATTGTCTTCTCAAAGAAGTCTTCCCTGACCATCCTACATAAAGTAGCACGGATTGTTATACTTTACCAAAACTATTCTGTTTTACTTCCTTCCTTTTATCACAATCTGTCATTAATTTATCTTTTTGTACATATTTGCTATTTCCTTCCAATGGAACATAAATTTCACGTAGTCAAAACGTCTTCAGTCTTATTTACTGATGTATTAATAATGCTTAGCTTAGTAGCTGGAACATAATTGCCACTCAGTAAACAGTTACTAATTGAATGACTAGAAAACCCACAATCTTTCACTAACCCTGCTGCTGCATCATTAGAAGTAGAGGAATCAGAAACCTGGGGGTGTCTGCCGACCCAGTAAGCAATATATTTTAACTAAGGGCTAGAATACATAAGCTATTGGACTAAATCTTACTTCTGCTCATTTCTGAGCTACTTATAAATGTAATGAATGGAGATGTAATTATTCAGTGTCTTGGTTTATCTATAATCTATGAAAAGCTTTTGTTACCTGCAATCCTAAAGCAGAAAATTACTTTCACTAATGAGGTCCATTTTTCTTGATTAAGATAGGTAATTAGATAGATAAATAGATACAGATAGAAAAATAAAATAAAGCATGGAAGCATATAAGAAAGTTAGGGATCAAAACTTGGGAGTGTATCAGTGAGGAATACAAAGTGCTGAACAAGGATCTGAAAACAGGACCCTAATGATAACCTGATCCTTTTCTAATTTATTTCTTAGGGTGATTGGTATGATTATCTTTCTGTTTCTTTCTTTCTTTTGTTAACCTTCATCCTTTACCATTCCCTTTACTAAATAAAACAATGGCAATGTACCACCTTTAATTTCTATTTTGGAACAAGACTGAGTGTAAAATCATCCATTCTTACAGCAATACTTGAGTTTTAATTTGCTGACTTTTTAATGGATTATATTACAATTTTCAGTAAGGGAGTACTTTATTGAACAATCATTTGTTGCAGGCCTGTCATACATCAGGCCCTGAAATTGCTAGATCCTGAAATTATAGGAATGAATGGGACATACACTACTCAGAAGTTTTTTGTCTGGAGTATGTGGGCTAGATGTAAAAGTATTAGCAGGTAAGATACAGTGCAATATAGCATTATTGCAAGTAAACAAATCCTGTGATTATTATGGCGACAAAAAAAAATAAACATTGCTTAGAGAGGCTGCAATATATACATGATACTGTCGGGAGTTAACAATCATTTTTTAGAAACTGCCACTCCCACTTCCCTAGGAGTTATGAAGTTCTTAAAATGGTATACCTAACCAGAGTTGATTAGTCCAAAGGGAGTGCTTGATCTAAACTAGACCAAGGACAGTACCCAATACCCTGACCATATATGGTTATTTCAGAGGTAGGCAACCAATCCAAATGAGGTTGTCCTACAGAGGGAAGGAAAGCCAAGAAATGGTCTTGGAGACTACTGATTTTCACCATTTCTGTGTTATAGCAGCATCCATGTCTCCCAATAATCTTTCCTCAATGTTTCTGTGGATTTCATGGAACAGTACCTACACTTTGTGTTTAAGCTTGTTCAATTTGAGTTTTAACCAAATGCATCCTGACAAATAGACTTCAGGAAAAAAAAATTGGAATTGAGAAAGGTATGGTGGACAGACTCCAAGGTGATCCCCCACCCCCACAATGATTTCTGGCCTCTTTGTTGTTCACACCTTTGTGTAATTTCCTACACATAAGTTGGGTAAAACCTATGACTAGCTTCTAACTATATATGATGGAATATGACTCCTTTCATTTGGTTACTTTATATGACAAAGGACACTTTGAAGATGTATTTAAAGTCCCAAATCAGTAGGGTTTTGAGTAATTCTAAAGGGAGAATACCAGCTGGGTGGGGCTGACTTCATCAGGCAGAGGACTTTACAGGAGGATCAGAGACTGCATTGCTAGTTTTGAAGAAGTAAGCTGCCATGTTGAGAGAGGATCTATATAAAGGGCCACGTGGCAAAAACAGTGGGCAGCAACTGGGAGCTAAGAACAGACTCAGCAGATAGGCAGCAAGAGAGCAGGGACGTCCACAGCACATCTAGAAAGACGACCTATGCCAAGCCCTGAAGGAGTGTGGAGATGGACTGTTTACTGGACAAGCTTCCAGTGAGATGTAAGTCTCAGCCCACATCTGATTGCATCTTTGTGAGACTGAGCATAGGACACAGCTAAGTTGTAATGAGATTTCTTACCTGAAGAACCTGTGAGATGATAAATGTGTCCTGTGTGAAGATGTGAAATTTGTGGCAATTTGTTACACAGTAGTAGAAATCTAATATGAAAGAATTTACCTCATGCTCCATTTGGAAGGATAAGTTGTAGTTGCTCATACAATGAAAAGAGGTGAGTAAATATTATGTGAAGGCACAAAATGAGTATGTTAAGAAAGGGCACGCCATATTTGCAGAATGGAGGAAATTTCATTTTGGTCAGAGTTTAGGATGTTGACCTGCTTTTTAAAAGAAATACTATTTTTAATTTTTTCCTACACCCTCTTGTCTATTTCTCAGATTTATTAGACAAAAATGATATCCAAATCTTTATTTATAATTTTGAAACGGAGACCTAGAAAAGATAACTAACTTGTTCAAAGGTAGAGTAGGGTCTTGTGGTATCTGAGGCTTATACAAGGAGAGATTTCTTTAAGAGAAGAAAAATAACGTTATGAATACAACATTAAGTACCTATGAAGAATGAGAAAAAATGTGGGAAATTGGAAATTTTAAATACTGCAAATATTGGGAAAGTCACAAAAGTAAAATAATGTTATGTAGTTAATTGGCTGACACACTGGCAGCTCTGTGCCACCATCTCAGATGTGTCAACACAGTGGTGGGAAGAGTTTTTCTGAAAGTCATTCCATCCTGGGCTACCTACCTCACTATTTACAAAAATGACTGCAAATCCCATAAATATATCCCATATTACCCAAACTCATTCTGTCCTCAACTCAACTTCCTCTTGCCAGATCCAAAACTGTTTTAATACAACCAGAGCACCACCTAGTAAGAGAGAAAGTCTAATATAAGGAAATGTAGAGTGGAAAGAAACTGTATCATTAGTCATTTATCATTAAAATATCTATTGCAAATCTTACAAAGGCATACAATCATATGACCACATCAATAAGGTGTCTTGCAGTAACATGAAAGAAGCCTATGCAAGTGATGGGTGTGGACACTTGACCGTAATTAGTTTCACAGTAATCTGCCTAGGACTTGTCCACAGTCACACCATTAGTGTGGCAGGACCTGGACTAAAGCCACATCTTCTTGATACACAATCTCATTTGCATACAAATGTCATACAGTGAAAAGGCTAGTGGTACAGGTACATGTGCTTGTGTGTGAGTTTCCAGCTATGTAATGAATCTTTTGACAGAGCCAGTTTAATGTTTTTTAATCCTAAAAAAATGAGGCAGTTAGCTAAAGTGTGCAAAGGTAGTTTATATTCATTAGAAAAAGTACTTAATGGGTTATGAATAAAAAAGCTGTAACTGGGTATTACATTAGGGTTACATTGAGAAAGAAGGTTGGAACTTTTTTTTTTTTGTAAATTAATTTGGCAAGGATATATTCCTTGGGAAACCGGGCATGTTTCGGAATAGGGCTGAGGCTATGAATCATAGTTTGTTGACAAAATATCCAAAATGTGGAATCAACTTGTTAACAGAGTCATGTACAGACAAGTATAGATGTTCCTTTTCTATCTCCCCTCTTCCAAAACCTTTCACTCCTGCTGCCTCAAATAAAAGAATATCTCATTACTGACAGTAGGTTATGTGGCAATGATGAGAATCCATGAAAAGAGGCCAGGGAAAAACCACAGGAAGTAGGCTGGATCTTGAAATAGGGGTAAGAATAGGAGACCAGGGAGGAGATAAACCCTTTGCCCACATGCAATGGCCTGGAAAGGCTAAAGCAGAATCTTCAGTGTTCTGGGGAACAGGAATGGAAAGATAAGGATTAATCTGAATAATCCTCTAACACAAAAGCTCCCACCTAAAATCATATGCGTGAACAATACAAAGCTCCTTTCCTGGACTAGGTGGGGAGAATTACAGAAATGGACACTGATGAACTTACTTGTTCAGAATACGTTACAGTATCTGTGAAAGAATATAGGCTCTCAAAGAGTATCACTAAACTTTAGAGATGTTACTATAATTAGAGACATGATTTTATACCATTTCTGGGAATTTGAATATTGTTAAATCAGTCTCATTCAGAGTTTTTACAATGTTAAATTGACATCGGAAAAACACCCAAGTAACAGCGGGAGGGTGACTTGGACAACTGAGTTTTATCAAGGATGAAAATTCTGTATTTTCAAGGATAATCAGATCCTATTGGTTGTTGTAATTTTCTATTTATTCTTTCTTGACAATATTCAGAGTATTTTTTGTTATACTGCTACAAACATACAATTAATTCTTGATGTATCCAAAAAGCTTTGATTAAGTGTTTGATGTTAAAAGATATTTCCCATGTCTTACGGTGTTACTTTTTCTTCCTGTCACCTGCACATAGATAGTTTTTCAGTCAAAAAGTATGAAGTATTCTAATTTAAATAAATTATATTAGTGATTGGTAAAGACTCCCATACTTGAAAAAACAGGTTAATCTGTAGATTTTATTTTATCTTTTAAAATTTCTTTCACTCAACAAAGCAGATTATGTAGATTAATTTCTACAGGAATTTTAATGTCATTTCTATTACTAATTTCTAGAGTGCTAATTTTAATATGATGTACAATGGAATTGCTTTATTTAATCAATTAACGTAATTTATAGTTAAGTAAATTAACTATAATAAAGAGGATTTTTTTCTTCTAGTATTTCGTATCAATAAGTTAAATCATAATTGGATTTTTGTTACTTACTTCCTGGTAGTTTTAAAACAAAAGGAAAAGAGAAGTAAAATTAAGCTCAACCCATAGGCAAGAGGCAGTTCATTGTAGGGGAAGGACCACTGGTTTGTGTGTTAGCCAGACCTGCATGCTGTGTTGACAGGCAAGAGGGTTTGGGAATGGCCTCTGCATTTTCTTCTTTGCTTTTAGTGCAGTTTGACCTATTGATACTTAAATGACTAGATTATTTACTTTCAGGGCTGCTTAGTATGTAAAAGAGAGGTGATAAGGGCATGAATCTGTAACAGTGCCAAAAGCAGGCATGCGTTTAAAAGTTTCAGCCCTGAGTGTTGGATTCTTGAACAGAGACAAAGGTATGCAAGTGTTCAGTTGCCTGCAACAAAGCCAGGTCATATGATACTCCAGCAAACACAAGTGAGTGAGAAAATTTCAAAGTTGCCACACTTGTATTGCTGGCATGGATGCTTAGTCAGTCATGTCCTAGAGTGAGAAATAAAGATGATCTGATCTGAAACAAAATCTGGCCAAAATAATAAAAATGAACAACAGCTTGCACAAATGGAAACATCCACTTCTCCCTGACCAGCTGTTCTCTCCTAAACCTTTAGAGCTACAGAAAGATATGAGCACAAATACTGTCCTTAATTCTCCTTAATGAAGATGACTCTCATTACAAGCACGTTAAGTGCTGGGGGCAAAAAAAGCAGAAACGGAAAGAAAATAGTTCTGTTATGTTTCCAGTGTAGTTTGAGTTTATGATCATGACAAAAAGGCTAAAGTTACAAGAGCTATTGGTGGTGATGGATGCAAAAGTAGGAGTAGATTTATGAAATGAGAGATAAAGGAAGTTGTGGATTACTGGTTAATAGATTAACTGTTAAGAGTCAGGAAAATATCTGTATAAAGATCATCTTTGGCATCTATGTATAACTCTAAGTTTACAAGACATTTTGATGTTAGGGAAATGAAGTCCTAGGAAACTGTCCAAGGACAGGTTGAGACTCAAAAGGATGAAATAACTTAGAAATCTCAGTGATGAAACTATAAAAAAGTGCAGATCAGTGTTTTGGGAAGGCAGGATGTCAACTAAGATTCCAGTTTCGGAACACTCAGAGCTATGGACTACATTCAGACACCAGATGGTATACTGGAAGAGTTTAACATTGGAGTTCAAGTATGGGTAGCTTCTTATTCACTGATTTTATTATCAATAAAGAGCTTTGGTTTATTTGGAGATTAAATTGTATGTTCATAATTTATCTTCTTGCCTCCAAGTTGAAAAATAAAAAGAATTTTGTCTTATTCCATGTTCTTTTCCAGCCCCAATAAATTGATGTGTCTGATTTAACCGACTATCATGGAAGAATCCCAGCTGGTATTTAAAGCTGTATTAGTCTCCATGCTTCTTGTAAGTTTCTGTTATTTGAGCAAATACATCATTTCTCTCTTGTGTTATCAATCCTACACAATTCTTTTAAAATTTTGAGATTTTAAGTAAGGCTACATGATTATTGTTTTGAGATTTGAATTAAAGCTATAATTTTTTTTGCAATTATGTTTTTGTTTTCATTATGTAAAAACGTGTCAGTTTTGCTGAATAGAAGTGGTTTGTAAAGCTTGAATCCTCTAGTTTTCTATTTTTATTCCTGCTTCCTGCCTCTAATTTCTCTAATTTATAAAAGCAATGATTATAAAAACCAGAAGAGAATAATTCTAAGTCTCAAAAAACTGTCCACTCTCCCCCAAATATCCTAGTAAGTCTGAACCATTTTAGAATTCACTTTACATCAATATGTTTCCCCGATTCTAAAATCACTTGGGACATTTGTGCAAAATAAAGATTTCCAAGCCCACCACAGATCAATTCCCTATGTAATTCTCTGGATGAGCCAAATTTGGGAAACACTACTTCATACATCATTGTCTTACCCTGTACACAGAGACAAAATAAATTAGGAGGATAACTTTTACATATGCAGACAGTCTTTGCAGAATCTATTTCATCAATAGTGGCATTTGTGGACTTGATTTACCTAGAAAATTTACTCCAGTGATAGACCTTACTGAGAATGAGTTTCAGTGGAATCTATGATATTACTCTATTATCCGCTGGGAACACTTTAATTTAAAATCTTTAGCAACTAGAAGTCTCCAGTATGGTGAGTGATTACAGCTGTGAATTATAGTTGCATCAGCTCAGTATTGAGACAAGAATTGCATGACAATATACAGATAAACTTTTGACAACTTTCATTTAAAGAGATTAATTAGAATGTGGTGCTGAAAAATGCCCTGGTATCTTTTGGCTCGAGTTAGATTAAGAGGTTTAGACATGAGGTATTTTTTTAACCCAAGAGGTTTAAGATGAAAGAATAAGATATGGTATCCCTGTTTATGCGTATATCTCGATGTTTCAGAGGAAAGTGTTACTTCTGAATTAAAAGAATATATTAAAGCTGTCTCTTGAGTTGGATTCAGGTTATATCATCACTGCTTGTATACCCACCTTCCCTCCCCAGATAATCTTAAGGCAATACATATTTGAAATACCCAAGATTTTTTGAGCTGGATCAGAATTTACGCAAATTGCTGACATCGATAAGCTCCCCAAAGCCCATATTCCTACCACTGGTGTTTTTTTCTTTCTCTAGCACTTTCTCACTCCTTACTGCAAACCCGCCCCAAACCCCAACAACTTGAACTTAAATATTTACCAATGCACAAACAAGCAGTGGCATCTCTCAAACATGTCTTTATAACAACTGCTCTAGTGGCCAGGACCACACTGGTGGCACCTGGGGACACTTTCTTCTCATCTAAACCAAAGCAGTGAGCACTAGGGCCGATAAAGACTTAATGGAGGGCAGTGGTAGCAGGAAGTCAAATGAGTGGAAACTAAGACTCCCATAATTTGTTTTGTTTTGGTTTGGTTTTTTGAATTAATTCTTTTTTCTTTTTGTTGAAGTAAGGTCAGTTTACAATGTTGTGTTGATTTCTAAGACTCCCACAATTTAGATATTACCCATCAATCAACATAGACTTTTAGAACTTGATTTTATTCTTTTTAAGTAGTGCTTACTATTGGAGGACACTCTTCGAAGTAGTTAACAAATAATAACATTCAATTCTAAGAACAAGCTCATGCAGAAGGTAACATTACTACCATCCTTACTTTACAAATAAGGCAGAGAGAATTCAGAAAGTTGCCCAGAGTAACAGAGCAACCATGTGAGAGGGCCAGGATTTGAACCCAGGAAAAACAGCTCCAGGTCTGAGCTTTGACAACTACAAATGCTGCCTCTCATGAGATTATTCAGTATCACACAAAGGTAATGGAACAGTTCTGACACCTATACAAAAAGGTGACACTCCACTGGGGCTGGGTGTCCTCAAGGCATCCTCAGGATATTAGGCTACTAGATATAACCTGATGCCCAGCCTCATCCATCCTTTCTAGACAGCAAGATCGCCACACACAGACTGCTTGTCATGTTGTAAAGATCCTCCTTCCTCTCATGATCTTTCTGCACAAACTTTTCTTTGAGAAAAATCACATGCTGGAAGAAAAGACTTCAAATCACAAATCAACCAGCTAACCTTTAAGGAAACTGTCATGGGGACTTTATGGCTGTTTTTAGCACACTGAAAAATGACTTGTGATCAGTCTTGTTGGGTTTTGAAAGAAAATTAAGCAGGGGCTTACCAATAGTCAATCTAGTTCCAACTGGAAGAGGCTACGTGCTGCTACTCCTCCTGTCATTCTTATAGATTTAAGTTGACTTACCACACCCTCGAGAATAAGGTTTCTTTCCATTTTACAGTTGTGACTCTGGGAAACAGATTAAAAGTACAGATCCTTTCTCCAGAAAGATGCATAATAGAGAGAGAGAGCAAAAGTTGTTGCAAAACTTAGAGACACCACTCCCACTTCTCACCATGCCCGGTGATGGAACACTTGAGGGCCATGAACTTGGAGTTAAGCATCTTCACTCTAGAGGAATTGGGGAATATCCTTTTAAGTTGTGATTGCAATTGAATCATTCTTTTTTGATAACTTTAACTTCTCTTGTACAGTGATCATTGATCACTGGTGAGTCTAGGGATAAACTCTCAATATAGTTGTCTTTGTGCTTTTTTGGGGGAAAGTTAACTTTATTTTTTTTCTATATATATTTATTGTGTCTTTACTCATGATCTATATAAAGTGATAGAATACTATACACAGACAGAAAATTATTTATTTAAGATTGGGTGTAAAATGGCAAAACAGTTAAATCTTTAAGTTGTGGTACTTAAAGAATATAATTATGTTTTAAAAATAGTTGTCAGGGAGCATATATGCTTGCCTAACTGGGGTGTCAGTTTTCACCGCCAACTCAAAATGAAAGGCCTTTTTTCTTTGGAAAGATTAGAATATGAAATATGTGGTCAATTATTAAATGTGGAGAAAATTGGAAACAATTTGGAAATTGGACAGAGAGCTCAGATTAAACCATTCCTTCAATTAAAAAATGTATTTATTAAGCACTTAAGCTATGTACAAACAAGAGCTTCAGTACAAAAAGAAGAGTAGCTATTAGGTTGGATAACTTGCTCTTGTTATGTATT